>NC_071117.1:8897500-9200000 GCF_024256425.1 Clarias gariepinus
ATTCCAAAATCTTGGTTAGTGCCAGTTTTGTCAGGTTCATCTCTTGGTTTGTTTCAGTAATAAATGCTCTCACTCTTAGTTCTTTTTATTAAGATTCTCCTTCTTGGTTAAGCCTTTCTTTATCCTCCTCAGTCTTGATTAGCCCCACACTTGTGCTGGTACAACAAAAGTCAAAGACCCAAATTGACTTAAATTCCAGTTCAATTTGAATTGTTTTAAGCTGCTTTGCGACAATAGCCATTGTTAAAAGCGCTATACAGATAAAAATATGGAAATAAATTAGTCAATTTTAAGGAAATACAGTACATATAAATTAGATCTGTGAACTATAAGCAGGAAAGTTTAATATAACCAGAAAGGTGTTAAAGTTATATAATAATATAAAGTCTAAATACGTCACATCCTTCCAATCAGCAATTTTTTTTAAATAGCAACGACCCACACATTATGCTTACGTACACTTCTTTTATATTTTGCCTTTTTTAATGTTCTAAACATGCACGCACACAAAAATAAAAAGTTCAAATTAACCACCGAAATACTGTACATCACTCGCTTTCCCCTGAATCCCAGTTGCAGGTAAAACATGTAAGGGCACTTAAAGCATTTAAATCCCATCCTTTGAGGACACACCATGCAGGGGAAGTGGAGCTTTGCCTGTGTGCGTATGTGTATGTGCATGTACACACAGACACTTCCATTAATTCTCTTTCTGAGCCTCTAATTACTATGTGGGCCCAACACTCTGCCTTTGTTCGCACAGGCCACTGCTCCTGGAGTTCTCACGAGAAACGCCCACGCACGCTTTAGCAATGACCAGGCAAGCCGCACTCTCTCCATGGATAGATGTGATTTGCAGTTTGTCTCAGCCGCTAACGTACATTTCACAAGCGAGAGTCTGCGCTCTTAAAATGATACCTCTGTCTGTTTTTCCATGACCTTCTCGTCCCTTCAACTTTCCTCTATTGTTACGCTGAAGTGAATGTTCCATCAGAGATCTTTCTAACACCTTGTAAACCTTTTTCACGAGAACTTACCGTAGTTTAAACTCTGGTTCCCAAACATTTTCAAGCAAACAGAATGCAATAAATGTCTAGTTGGTAAAACTAACAATTCTTTTTTTTTTTTTTTTTGTCTTGAACGTATTCTGTAAAAGTATCTAAGTAGAAATTAACGGGGCAGGAAAAGACTGGATGGTAAGCACAATGAGGGTGTGTGTGTGTGTTTTAAAGTATTTAATTAACCCACTCTAGTATATCTAAGTAATTAAAAGCTCAGAGTAAGACTCAGGCCTAATCTGGGTGTTGGATGAGTGTGTGTGATGGTCATAAATGAGAGTCCTGTGAGCAATCCAAAAAGATTTCGAGAGGTAATACAGAGCAGCTCTGGACATGTTTCAGAACAGGTTGATTTGTTTACAATCAGTGTGTCATCAGCGTTTACAGTGGTTGAGGTGAGACAGGATTCCCGTCAGCGCTGTGTGGGAGAAGAGATGGAAGCTTTTATCTCTTTCTTTATAGACGTGAGAGTTGTTCCCATGAGAGAGAAAAAAAATGGGAATGAAAGGCTAGGCTTTGGGCTAGCAGTCTGGGTTTAAGAACACACACACACACACACCTCTTAATTATGTAGACCCGTCTGGGTGACTTCGCCTGTCTGCTGCCCCTCAGGCTAAACCAATCTCCCCTTCAATCACACTCAGACGCTCTTGCAGGACATGCTCGGACAAGAGGACAGATCACGACCATGTACATTACGCTACGTCATTATCCCGATCCCAGAATCGGAATGCACGCACACACTCACGCGTGCACACACACACGTCACCAGATTTCCCGCCAGCTGATCCAGAGCAATGATCCAATAACAATCTGTGAGTCAGAAGTGACAACAGCGTCTCTGTCTCTGAGCTTAGACGCATAAACCCTCAAAAGTCTCAGAGACTAATGGTGTATTATCAGTACCTGCCCAACATCCCAGCATCTCTGAGCAAGAAAAGAAATTGGTGTAACATAACCAAAAAGATTTATAACCATCAGTGATGAATCAGAGATACTCTTACCACCCTGAAATGGATTATTTTCCAATTACAACAAAGTGTTTCATCCGTCTCATTGCGCAATCGTTTACTCTAAATACTAAGCGTATTCTTTAAAGAATTAGACGGCCTATATCTATATAAAACTGGAGTGCCAGGAGGAAATCCACCAAGCATGGGAAAAACATGCAAACTCCATGCACACAGACCCGAGGTGGGAATCAGACACTTGACCCTGAATGTTAGAGGCTACAGTACTAACCTGCGCTAAAATTTTAATTACATAAAAAGATAGGAGTCTTTTTGGAGTTGTAACCACATGGAATCGAATCAAGGAAAGAAGTAATATTCTGGAAGGTCTGTGCATTTCATTAATCATTACTGTAAAAAAAAACACATTCTTCCTAACCGAAAAATTATCTCAATGATTATATACTATAAGTGATCAGATGCTGATATTCAGCATATCAATAATTACATGTGTGTATTAAAACATTTATGTTGAGTGTTTCACATACACGTGTCTGTGAATGAGATGTTTTCAAAGAAACAATAAGCTTCTTACAATATCAACATGAGAAAAAAAAAATATAAGTTTTGCGTGAAACATCTAATAATAAGATACATTTGGCTATACTTGTGATTTGAAAAAAAAAAATCGTAATGCATGCTGAGCTAGCATTGGACAACATGGCATTCTAGCAACTTGACAAAGATTGTAGCATATAAGCTAGTGTTTAGCTTATTAGTCTGCCAACTTATTACCTGCCAACTTATGTAGCTAGCTAAACTTAGTGTAGTTACAGGGATATGATCTCAGTTTAATAACTTCAGAATATTAGCAGATTATTTATTATCTTAATACATTAAATACTTAATACATTGAAAAGTTTTGCTAGCTAACTTTCCTGGTAAAGAATGTTTAATATGTTTATTTATCACGTGTTCTCGGTTAAACAACAGTACATACAGTAGATACTGATTTACACAAAGCCTTATGCTAGCTTAATGTATAGCTACAGTGAGTATATATTAATTTAAACAGCCAAAATAAATCCAGGCTAGCTGGATTTATTATATAGTATAGTATATATAACTATTCCATGCTAGTTATATATATTATTTAGGTTGAGGTGTTTGTGTTGTGATGTAAACACACACACACTCTCTCTCACACACACACTCTCTCTTTCTCTCTCTCTCTCACACACACACACACACACACACACACACACACACATCTGTGACTATAGCATGTGACTCATCATGGAGGGATTTGAGTAATGGTTACTCAGAATATAGTCGGGAAAACGCTGACAGTGCTCAATCATCGCCTTCACAATCTGTCGCCTTTCACAGTAAAGCAACTTTGGAAAGTAAAAGTTGAGCAGTAAAAATAGTTAACCTTTTCACACTTTTGAGTAGTTTGTGTATTTTTTTTCACATGACCATGTTGTGATATTTTAAATATTTATGCAGAATTCACCAATCATAATGTTAAAATGTTCTGTATCATAATTATAGATATCAATTAAACACCTTTTTTTTTCAAATTTATTATTGGTACTTTAAATATTTTATAAGCAAATCTACATCAGTTCCCATTAATTTCAGCACTAAACAGTTACAAAACAAAATATGTTAGGTCATATATTAATACATTCTTTTATATTAACACACAAATATTAATACACAAATGTTGACTCAACTCACACTCTGTTTAATTAATGACCCTTTTATCACACTTATACCATGGTCCCAAATAATAAGAAATCATTGCCGCTTAACGATCGCAAACATATTAATTAAGATGTGAGTTCATGCTACGTCTATGCCTCATTGTGAAAGGGTTTTAATGCTTGCTGTAGGTTAAACAGTTAATTACTAAAAGCACCTATTTAGTGTTTTATTTTATTATTTTAGCACAAACAAGTTGATATTTACATGTTGTTGAATGTTCAAATTTATGATTGTTGCAGGAATTGAATAACAAACTGTATAACTAAGTCAATGTCGGAAAGTCGTGAGGTTGATGCAGATGGTACAAATGGCACATATATGTATTCATTGCGGCTCCACTGTTCATGTTTGTATATGTGCATATGTATGTGTATGTGTTTATATATATATATATATATATATATACTCAGCAAAAAAAGAAACATCCTCTGACTTTCAACTGTTTTTACTTTTAGTAAACTTAATTGGTAAATACTTCAGCAAAAAAAGAAACGTCCCTTTTTCAGGACTGTGTATTTCAACAATAATGTTGTAAAAATCCAAATACCTTTACAGATCTTCATTGTAAAGGGTTTAAACAATGTTTTCCATGCATGTTCAATTAACCATAATCAGTTAATTAACATGCACCTGTGGAATGGTCGTTAAGACCTTAACAGCTTACAGAAAGTAGGCATTTAAGGTCACAGTTCTAAAAACGCAGGACACTAAAGAGGCTCATCTACGTGAACGTGCATTAGGCATGCTGCAGGGAGGCATGAGGACTGCTGATGTGGCCAGGGCGATAAATCTCCATGTCCGTACCGTGAGACGCCTAAGACGGCGCTACAGGGAGACAGGAAGGACAGCTGATCATCCTCGCAGTGGAAGACCACGTGTAACAACACCTGCACAGGATCGGTACATCCGAATATCACACCTGTGTGACAGGTACAGGATGGCCACAACAACTGCCCGAGTCACACCAGGAATCCACACAATCCCTCCATCAGTGCTCAGACTGTCCGCAATAGGCAGTCCATGAGGAGGAGATGCACTGCAGTACTTCAAGCAGCTGGTGGCCACACCAGATACTGACTGGTACTTTTGATTTTAAGCCTTCCTTCATTCAGGGACACATTGGGAAACATTTTTAGTTTATGTCTTATGGTGTTGACTCTTTTAGTGTTCATACAAATATTTACACATTAAGTTTACTGAAAGTAAAAACAGTTGAAAGTCAGAAGACGTTTCTTTTTTTGCTGAGTATATATATATATATATATATATATATACTGTATATGTGCGTGCGTGTGTGTGTGTATGTATGTATGTGTATGTGTGTATGTATTTATATGTGTATATATATATGTACGTGTATATGTGTGTATATATATATATATATATATATATATATATATATATATATATATATATATATATATATGTGTGTGTGTATATGTACTGTAATTTTTATTTATTATTATAAATTATTATTTTTATTTATTTATTTTTAATAATATTTTTTTGTCATTTCGTTTATATTTCTTAATTTTTTATTTTTTTTTATCAGTTCCCCTACTTCCCCCAAAAGGCTCAGCCTTTGCCAGGCCACAGTTGTAAATGAGAAACCTCTTCTTAATCTGTCTTGCCTGCTTTAATAAAGGTAAATAAAAAAAAATAAAAAAAATGTATATAAAATGTCTTAAAGTGTTTTATCATTAGACTTAAAATAAAATACATTCATTATATTTTAGTACACTGTGTGTTATATTATATGAACTTTAAAATACCCTCAATAAAGAAAAATATTATTTTAAGAGTAAGACTTGTATACATTTAGTAAACTTTCTTTTTTGTATATCATTTTGCTTTTTCCAACAAACAAAAATTTAACAATTTCAAACTTGAAATGAGTAACAAATATCTGGAAATGAGCTAATAATCACCTGATCTAAAGCAGTGAAGTATTTCCAAAATTAAAAAGAAAAATTGTGTTTTCGCAAGTAAAATATCTTGAATTTTAATATTTTTTGTACCAATTATTAATAGATTGTATTAGATATTGTTAGGCTTATATTAAATAATATAATTAATTAACTGAGAATGTAATATTATCAGTAGCCAACATTTGAGTAGTTTTAGATATTTATTTCAGTTAATTCCAATTCAATTCATTTTTATTTCTATAGCGCCTTTAACAATGGTCATTGTCTCAAAGCAGCATTACAAAAGGAAAATTGTGTATGAGTAAGAAGAAATGTGTCTATATAATAATGAGATTGTAGGATTGTCCCTGAAATGAAATGGGAACAATGTTGTGTTTCAAAACATTGAAAAAAAAAAAAAAAAAGTCACAACCACCCTGATATTCAGCACAAAAGCACTCCCTCTCATGTCATATTGGTTTTATACAACAGTTTGACAAACACCATTGTATGTTCAACAGAATAAGATTTGTTTGCTTATTTACCCAGTTATTTTGCTCCATCAACACAAATCCTTCAGTGCCTGGTGGAAGTGATTAACCGCAACTGGCAGAGCTGGTGACCAACAGTAAGCTAACGATATTTAGTGTAAGTAACAGGGGTGAAAGTAGTTTTAAATTCTTACTGGTACTATGTAGCCAAAAGGTGAGGAGAATAAAACATGGAGGTGATGGAAAGTGCTCACCGGACTGGTTTTAAATGTGGGTTTTGACAGTCAGCTGCTCTTCCCTCAATACTACAGACCGTACACACCCACTTCTACCCCGGGCTGTGATCGACAATTAGTCTAATTAACAATTGTACAACACCTGTAGCATGGATTGATACATATAGTTACACATCCAAGTGCTGTTACTGTCTATTATCACCACTCTTTGAATGCCTCTTGCCCAATCAAAGTATTTAGTCTGAATAACTTGTATATAATCCTATAAACATAAATAAACATAAAAGATATATTCACCTACTAACATACCACTTTATAGCACTTTTTAGCATGGAAAGATTATATAAATGCCGTATATATAAAAATAAACATAAGTAAACCTATTTTTGTATTTTTCTCTCATTTCAAGTGTCAAATTTAGTTTTATTGGCAAATCATTCTGCCTAGAAATGCTTAGAAAATGCTAAAACTTCTCCAAAAGCAGGAGGTGATTTCAAGGTTGAACTTTAGGAAATAAAGTTTAATTTACATATAACAGTTTATTCCTTTTAATGTGTTTACCGAAATTTTTAAAATATTTCAGTTTGCTAATGTGTCTTGTTTTGCATTGTTTAGGGATTTCCTTAGTTTGTGCATAAAACTGTACAACACTGAGTAAAGGTGAAATTCTATAGTGCCACCCTCGTACCTACTGTAAGTCACCCTCGTACCTAAGTTTGCTTTGCAATTTACAAAATAGTATCCAAGCTTTTTTTTTTTTTTTAAGAGTGTAGCTGGGGAAAAAGGATGCAGCTACTGGAAAATGTAGATAAACTAGCTTGCTAATTGCTTCTCCTGCTTTGTTCCTCGCACGCTGAGGCGCGATCGTCTTTCAGAATTGACGGATTTATACACGAGCGGTTGATCCCTTGTCAGCTTTTCACAAAGATACCTATTCTCATTACGATGAACAACAACAAGACTTCTTTTAATGTGTGTGTATGGAGGGTGTGTTTGTTTGTGCATGTATGCATTTGTGCATACAGTGTGTTTGTGCACGTGGCTGTAAGTGTGTGTGTGCAACCGAGTGTGTTGAGAACGACACACCTGGCAGCTCCGCTTTGTTCCAGCGTCGGCACCGAGGCGATTTCCCAGACTAAAACATCAATGGCTACTAATACCCGTGAGAGACCTCGCTCCTTCTCTTCTTTCCTCTCTCTCACTCTCTCTCAGCCTTGCTTTTTTGGACTCTTTACTTCTTTCTCTCCCTCTCTCTCTCTCTTTTCCTCTCACACACATTTCCAAGGTGATTGTCATGCAGACCAACTTTCTTTCTTTCTTTTTTTGAGGAGGTAGTTTTTGGCAACGTGTGATATTGTTTTGGATTTTGACATTTACTCGAGAGCATTCACACGGCACACGCCCAAGAGCAGTACCTGCAACGACAGGTTAGGAGTTGAAGGTGTGTGAATATGTGTATGTGTGTGTGTGTTTTTTGACACACCCCATTCCCCGTTCTGGCGGCTACCGCTTAAACTCGTTGTGTAATGTCATGCCAGGAAAATCCAGCAAGCGGGGCAAGTGACATCACCAGGGGGAACCTCTGATGGGCTGGGATGGGTTTTGGGGGGTGGGCATAGGGAGGGATCATAGTGTGCATTGGATGGGGGTGGGTGAGCATGGATGTCACTGCAGCACACTTATTGACAGCTGTCAATCAAGGCGAGAGACATTATAGTGCATGTAACATTTGTCTGTGTGTGTGTGAGAAAATTTAGGCTAGTTGCTGCATCAGAACCAGAAGTGTGTGTGTGTGTGTGTGTGTGGTATGTAAGTTTGAAACGCCTCTCTATATTACACCCTCTGCGCCTTGTGCGTCTGTCTCTGTTGCTCCTGGCTTCTCTCCAGGCTTTTCTTCAGCCTGGAGAATGGGAAAAGTAAATTCCCCTCCACAAAACAGCTCCAAGTCTCAGTTTCACTGCTACGCCCTGCTCGCCGAGCGCATTGCTTTACCATTACGTTTCCAAACAGGGTGGGGAACGAAGTCTACGGCTCCATTGACAAACCAGGATTCTTCCTAGTGGATCCAATTCTTGTAGCCTTATTGATTGTTGCCACCACTCAGAACCATCCTCATTAGCTTTAAAGCGATAACATTCGGCGTTTCGTCCTTGATTGTATCAGACACACACGTTTTTTTTTTCTCTCTCTCTATTTCTCTGGACCGAAGCTGCGTTCCATTGTATTCTGAACTCGGAAATATTTCAGAGTCAGACTTCCATCTAAGAGCCTTCCAGAGATTTTACTGTAAATTAAATTTAAAAAAAATTAACCTGGATGACACCAGTGAATGGATGTTTCCATTTTTCCAAGATAAATTGTGGAATTTTGTAACCAAAAGCACAGCTATTTTTCGCAGCTAACCAGCTACCGTATAGTAAAAATATAAATCCGTAGCTCTCTGGTACCATCATGGAAATTGTTTCGACCTTATCTAGAGATCCTGAGATTGATTTTAGTTTGAAAGATAAGCCCACTGCAGTCGTTCCCGTGAACATTCAGCGAGTGGAACACCTGATCCTTGAAAATTGACGGATACCTTGTCGTCAACTTGTGGAAGAGACACATCTTTCTGTGGAAACTGTACACACAATCATTCATCAACACCACTTGCACGCTACAGGAACCCGGCTGGGAGTTATTGCCACATCCCCCATACAGTCCTGACTTCGCTCCAAGCCATTTCACATGTTTGGGCCATTAAATGGGGTTCCTGGGAAGTCAGCGTTTCAGATGTGAAGCAAGCAGTCCGATCATAGCTCTGGGGTACTGAAAAAAAAATTTCTACATTGATGGTATCCAAGCACTATTAAAACAATGGGATAAATGCATTAGTGTAGCAGGGGATTATATAGAGAAATAAAGGGAGTTTTTATTTTATTGTCATAACTGCGTTCTTTTATTCTGCAAAATCAAAAGTCCCATTTTGACTGGTATGGATATGCTAAGCTAATGCCAGTTATTGTTTTAAGAAAAGACGTTGAATGACGAGTGTTTAGCATACTGTATGTGCCTCCATGTTGACTCAAATGATTTACTTAACACAACTATTCTGCTATTTTATTTTATTGTATATATTTAGGTGCTGACTTAATGATTATTCTACATAAATACAGATGAGTGTTCTTATCAAATTAACTTCCTCAAAACTATCTTCTTAACATATGTTAAAGGATATGTGCATTGAACATTGAATGCACTTCCTGAGCTAAGCTTTGCTAAGCCTGTCTTAGTTATCAAACCAGGCTAAACGTGCACTACACACTGTATAATAATACAGATCGAATTATTAATAAAGTTTTGTTGGTGACAAACTCTGCTTGAAAAAACACTGTTTTTTTAAAATTACACTGCTAGTCAGTCATCTTTATTAATGTTAAAAAGCAGGAACAGCTAGCATTTTATCATGTACGTTTCCACAGATTGTTAGCTAAAGCATTAAACTCACAGAAGTCCTGGTTTGATGTGATTTTATAGATTGTTGTTCAGTAAACAGCTAGTGATAGCAAGCTAGCTAGCTTCCCGTTTTTGAAACAATAAGGAGCTATATTTAGCATGTTTGTTTCTTTTTTCACAGAAAAGTGAAATTAAATGCTAACAGGCGAGACAAGTTAATTGTTCTTATCCATGCACCCTTTTTCTTAATTTTTTTCCCCAAAACCTAGTGTATATTCTGTCTCTTCAGAGATAAACTGGATTAGCACAAGCGGATTAGCTTCTGCTTTTTAGGATTAAGGTTCATGGCTTTTCCAAAGAAAGAGCAAATTTATTAAAAAGTGATAAATTCTTCTAAAAGTAAGTGTAAATTTATCAAAAAAGTGAAGTATTGTGATGTATAACAAGATGTTTATGAGATATTTAAAATGCTCATAATCGTTAGCTGACACATCACGGCATACTGTATTTCGGCGTCTTCGTGCTGCAGCGTGTACAGTATGTTTCGTGTTTGCTCAGCCAGCACTAATCGAGCGTATCACTCTGAGTGGAGGACACACACTGTGATCGGGGAGCAGAGCCAATCACAACACAGAAAGGAACGCAGAGAAGCTTGGAAAGCAAGCGCGCTGTACATGACGCTGCACAAACTCACTGTTACATTAGTGCTCGTTAGCGTTATCTTTTCCATCTGTTAATGGGATAGTCGACTAATTAGTGTAATGAGAGGGATATTTACACACACACAAGCACACACACACACACACACACACACAAGCATGTCCATATCCACTTGGGTACTGTATACATAGCTAAGTGTGTGTGTGTGTGTGGTTTAAATACATGAGTTGATTATGTTGATGTATTAAGTGTCAAGCTGAACCTCGAAACAAGGCATGATAGTTTCTTACTCGCTCGGATTTATGATGATTTACAAAACACACACACATATATATATATATACACACACACACGTACAGTCTCAAAAGAGGCATCATTACGCCCATGTTAAAAATACCAAGGTTTCACGATGGAAACCCAATAAACACGAGAGCTTTTTCCATTGTCTCTTCCATTTTTGTACTTTCTGACATTGGCCAGGCTATGTGTGTGTGTGTGTGTGTGTGTGTGTGAGAGAGAGAGAGAGAGAGAGAGAGAGAGAGTTTAACTACATCACTGTCACTTGAACAAACTCCATAATGTTAAGCTTGAATAACAAACGAAGGGAATCTCAGCAGATGAAAATATCTATGAACGAGTAAAATTGTTACAATGTGCTTTACCTGCCAATGTGACAAATGACCCGTGTGTGTGTGTGTGTGTGTGTGTGTGTGTGTGTAGTCTGGCTCTTTTTAAGATCAGCTCTATATTCCCAGGGCCCCTAATGTTCCCTCATTAATAATTTCTCAGAAACTGCCTGATGTTTCTGAGACCCCATGTTGCCTGAGTGTTTTCATACGTTTGCGTCAGTCTCTGCCTTTTATAGTCTCTCTCTCTCTCTTTTTGAAGCCTATCCCTATCTGGTACTAGTCCATTGTATACATTCACCCACACACTATGGGCAATTTGGAAATGTCAATTAGAGCCTAAACTGGAGGAAAAAATGGGAACTTAAAGTCTCAACTATTAATGTATGAGACCACAATGCTAACCATGTTGCCTCCCTTCATAGTCAAATGTTTTATCTTTATCAGTATGTAGATTTAAATGGTAATTATTCTGCATGTTCTCTAGAGGAGCTTGGTGTTCCACAGGGTTTGGTTTTAGGGCCACTGCTTTTTTCCTCTTACATGCTTCCTTTGGGCATCATAATCCGTAAGCATGGTATTAGTTTTCATTGTTATGCCGACGACACACAGTTATATGTCTCAGCAAAACCAGATGAGAAAAAACAGCTTGCTAAAGTTGAGCAATGGATAAAAAAGACTGAGTAAAGGATATAAGTGACTGGATGCTAATTAACTTCCTTCTTAATTCTTAATCCTGATAAGACAGAAGTTCTAGTCATAGGACTGCATGCAGCTAAAAGACCTGGACTTTCTGTTCCATCAAGTGCAACAGTGAAAGACCTTGATGTGATTATAGATTCTAGTCTTTCATTTAAAGCTCATGTGGACAATATCACCAGGATAGCATTCTTTCACCTCAGAAATGTTGCCAAGTTAAGGGATATATTGTCACTAAGCGATGCAGAAAAACTAGTTCATGTTTTTATCATCTCTAGGTTGGACTATTGTAACGCCTTACTGTATGGTTGTATAACTAGGTGCATAAACAAGCTTCAGTTAGTCCAGAATGCAGCAGCAAGAGTCCTCACTAGAACCAGAAGATATGAGCACATCGCCCCTTTCTTATCTTTACTTCATTGGCTCCCTGTGTAATTCCACATTGATTTTAAAATACTTCTTTTGACATATAAAGCATTAAATGGTCTGAAGCCCCAGTATCTGAGTAATTTGCTAGTGTCTTATGATCCGCCATGCCTACTTCGATCAAAGGATGCAGGCTGCTTGTCAGTACAGCGTATTATGAAAACTACAGCAGACGGGAGAGCATTTTCTTACAAACCCCCAAGTTATGGAATAGTCTTCCAAATAGTTTTCGGGACTCAGACACAGTCTCAGTGTTTAGGTCTAGGCTAAAAACCTATTTATTTAGCTAAGCATTTTTGTAAACAGATTTGCCTTAGGTAAAGGAGCAGATCTGGGGGACTTATGGACGTAGAGTATTATGGTGAACTGGTATGTTTAGATGCTGTCTTCCTCACTCTCATTGATCATTCAGGTTTGTTGACAGTGAGGTGATTGGTTGCTTTACATCTCAGGGAGCCCCCTTAGTCCTGCCGGAGTCCCTGCTTGGACTCTACACTAAATATACTTTCACCTTATACATTATGTGACTGTGACCATACCTAACTGTTATTTCTCCTCTTCTGCTCTTCCCTCTCCTGATTCTGTTTCCCCCTCTCTCTCTTTTCCTCTCTCTGTTGAGCTACACATGTCATTCCAGTGATCCAGACTTCCTCTGCCCTCTGGACCTGTCTGACTCATCCTGGTGCCCCGCTTCTGGTTGGAGATCTCGCCACATGGTTGCCCCATGTGTCTCTTTGGGATGCGTCTGGTTTCTGGGGACGGTTTCATTCCTACTTTCTGTTTCATCCAAATAAGCTGACCATTTGGGGCATGCATTGTATTAACTTTGTGTATAGTACTATAGTAAAATTTCTTATAAATACTGAACTTAACTTACCAGATTAAATTGGAAGCTTTCGTCCAAGACATCCTGTTGTGCCTTCCAAACCACAGATAACTAGCAATGGAGTATTGTATGGAGTGGTAAAGCTATTAAATTTAGACAGCTGATTAAATTAGTGCTGGTGGTTGAGCATGGCGACCATAGTTGGATAATGATACTTTGGCTGCAAGTGAAGCCATGGCTAAAAATGAAGCCATCAAAAGCATTGCAGTGATTGGCTACAACATGCTGGTGTTATGTCACTGGTTATAAAATAAAGTTTTCTACATTTTGCACATTTGTGAAAAGGTCCTATGTTATGATGCTTAGCTGCGTTTAAGTCCTGCCCTCCTGCTCAAGAACTGGCTTGCTTGTGAGCATTTGACCAATCACTGATGAGATCAAATTCTTGTAACCAATCATTAACACAGAAGACAGAATTTGTTAATAAAAAAAAAAGAATAGCGCCACCAAACATCCAGTGAGAGCATTTTGCTAGCCTGTGACAAGCTCAAAGATCATAATGCAAAGAATTTTTTTAACTGTTGCAAGTGAAAGCATCGTTCAAGTCAAAAAGCTCAACCATTGTAGTTAAGGGTCTATCTGTAGTAGCTAGGTGAGCGAAATGTGACTCTAGGTAACCGATAAACTTGCTGAACAAGAGTATGGAAATGCTATGATTTACATATACAGTATATAATGTGTATAGAGAGACATTTTATTATGGGCTCCATATATAAGCTAGCTAGAATAAACAGTGCCAATGTCAACATTAGCACACTAAAAAGCCATCATGTATAGTAGCTGTAGTTCAATAGTTTTTGTCATACTGGCTAAACAGATGGCGAGCACACAGATATAGCTACGCGCAGGCGATTCCGCAAGGCAATGGGCGTGGAAAAGCAGTATACATGTGTAATATGGATTTATGTGGTATGTGTAAAGGAGCCACCGTAACAGAATGTAGCCACTGGCCCCGGGTAAGAACATTTTCACCTCTCACGGTTTGGCTAACTCCATGCAGCGCAGGTGAAAACACAGCGATTTGATTTTTCACTCTGCATGAAGGTGGCCTTATGGGCCACGACAGCCTTCGACAGCGAACAAAAGGATATTTTTCTCTCTCCTTATTGTTGCTGCGTCTCTCCCTGTTTTTTTCCCCTCCTTCCATTCTCTCTCCCTCTGAATTGTGTTTTTAATGGCTCCTCTTAAAGCTTCTCAGTTTTCAGAGTGATTAAAAGTGGCGCGCTACGAAGGCGGTGTGTGTTCCTGCTCTCTGATCTCATCCTGCTCTCACAGCGCTCAATGGAGGGATACAGTACTGTTGTGGTTACCAGTTATGTGGTTGTGTGTGTGTGTGTGTGTGTGTGGAGGGGGATTCTCGCTGAGCCTGTGCTTGTGTGTTCTGTCTTGGCTTACGCAGCTATGTGTGTGTGTGTGTGTGTGTGTGTGTGTGTGAGATTGTGTATCAGGTTTAGATATTGCACTGACACACTGATGCAAAGTGTGGGAAAATGGCTCTCAGTCGTCTGTAATTAGGAGCGTAATGTCTGTGGTGCTGGCCACAGTTGTGAGAACGGCCATCATTATTTTTTTTATTATTATTTACAACCTTTTCTGTCTTTCTCTCTTTTTCCCATCTCTCTCTCTCTCTCTCTCTCTCTCTTGTCTTTCTCTCTCGCTCTTTCATTCTGGACATGTCCCAGCCTAAAGGAAAATTGACATCATTCCTTTATGTAAGGGCACTTTGCAATCCACCCCCCCACCCCCCCACCTTTCAAGACACACACACACACACACACACACACAGGCTGAGTCATGGTGCAGTTTTAACTTTGAAAAACACAGAGAACACCCTCCTCTCCTCTGACAGGGTGCGGCCAGAGAAACAATTCTAGAGGAATGAGCCTCAAGAGGTCTCAGCATGTGTATGTGTGTGTGTGTGTGTGTGTGTGTCAAGAGTTAGCTAGATCATATACGCATGCTCGTATATTCAAGTGCTGATTTGTAAACCTGCCTAATTTGTAAACCTTTGAAACCTTTCCCATGACCTGTGTTCAGCTCACAAACATTCAGGTGTTGCAGTGTTTATTGGAACCACACAAGGTCACACCTGACAGACTTGTGACTTGTGAGGTCCTCAGGTTCACACGCTTATGCTCAAATATGAGAAGTACTTTGTAAACTGTTCAAATATATGGGGAAATACGATTAAACAAGCGTAACACTGACCACTTCTTCAATCTTAGAGAAAATGTTTCACACACATACTGTAGTTTGTGTAAATATGTTTATGGAGACCAGATGACTAAGTGAATTATGAGGTCCTCGAATTTAATTATGCTTATAGCTAAGGGCTAATATTTTCCTATTTTTAAAACTTGTTTAAAATTTTTTTCCTGGCCACAAGCATCAATTGAAAAAGTTACTCGTGAGGTCTTTAAGTTCAAATTTTGTTCATGTTTGTGAGGATTTATTTAAAAAAACTGTAAAACACTTCAAAAAACGCCAGTATGAGTTTCCCAAACATACACCTTGCAACTTCATAAATAAATATATTTTTAAATACACCCTAATTATTTATACACAAATATATAAGGGCTGCTTTGCAAAATGTGTAAAATTGAATCCACACACATTCTTGTATTATTGCGTTTTTGAGGACACGATCACAACGTGACTTGTGAGGACCTCACATTTATATGTATTTGGACATTTATGCTGTTAACCCATATAAACCCATCAACCTCAGCAACATAAGGGGAACTCAAAACCTAGATTGTTTTATCGTAAATCGTTTAAACATTATGGCTTACTGGTGTATATTCTTACAAACATGTAATTTATGGTCACCACATGATTTGTGGACTCCTCCAATTCCACATGCCCTCATATTTCAATTTAATTTATAAAATTCCTAAATCATTGAGTGCATGGTGGACCAGGAACTGGTTCATTCATTGAAAAAAAAAAATATATATATTGTTGTATTGCTGTGTGAACACATGAACATCCCAAAGTTATCTGAGGTCCTCGGATTTCACAATATGCCTCAATACAAGGCCCAAATGTCTGGATCCATAGGAAAAATAATATGTAAAAGTATAAATTACGGCAAATGCTCAAATTAAGAAACCTCATAGAAATGGTGTACATGCTGAATACAAGGACACTAAATATTCTTTAACATATTAGAACTGATGTTGATCCATGCAGAGATGAATAAGAAGAATGTTGGGTCATTATAGGTCTGGTCTTAGTTTAAAAGCCAACTGGGGTTTAAAATAAATAGGAAAATATCAAATTCAATTCAAATTCCTTTGAAATGGAACTTTTGGGTCACGCTGTATATGTGAGTGGATAATTTCTAAAATTGGCCAATTTTTTTTCAAAACTCTGTAATCCTTTCCAGCTGATCTTTGCTCACATACATTCTTATATTAGTGTGTTAATTGAGACAACATGACAAAGCGCCTTACAGGGACGTCAACTTGACTAATGAAGTCTTCGGATATACTTGTTAAAAGTTGGTCAATGTAAACGCAGGTTTTAATATCACATTTTACTGTATTCGGGAGAAAACTTGAACTCTTGAACTGGCATCGTTTAGACACACATTGAATGGTTTGTCATGGGCCAAAACCAAAATGAACTAGCTACAGTCTCCCCTATTCCCTTATGAGGACCGGGAATTTTGTCACCACAATGTCTTTTATTGCCATGAGGTTGGTATGTGAACAGGATGCTGCCCTCATAAGATGATGAGTACAAATCCATGCGCACGTAAAAACACATTCTCATGCACTGAGTACGGATACTATGCCTTTAAAAGAAAGGATTTTTATACCACACACACAGACACAGACACACACACATACACCTCTGAAAAATATCTCTTTACATGAGGGTTTTCATAATATTTCACGGCCCAGACTGTGGCTCTGCTCAGGGTCGTGTCTTGTTTCTGTGACAAATTCGTTAATGTAATGGAACCATTAACGTCCGAGAGGGAGGAACCCATACACACACACACACACACACACACACATGCACACACACGCACATGCACACACATATAAAGTTAATTTCACTGCAGGTTTGGTGCATTAAATATCAGCGTGAATACTTAATATCTTAAGTATTAAATTTGGTATAAGTTTTCATTAAGAACCTCCATGTGAACATATAATCTCAATTTATAGAATTATTTCCACCACTAGAACATAGAGCTACATTTTATTACTGATTGTATTTTACTGTGAAAAGCTTTAAAATTAAAGTCAGTTTTAAATTAGATTTTAAATACTTAATGAATTAATATTGCAGTTTCTGCTGTTTTTTTTTTTTTTTTTTTTTACAGTTTTCATTATTGTATTTCAGGCTGATTTACAGAATACATGTTCGTAAAAAAATCTTTTTTTGTGAAATTTCTTTTTTTTTTTAGTCTTTTTCCATTAGTAAAACACGACTGAACTCTATTTAGGGTTTATAAACAGGTTGTGCTGCCAAAATTAAAAACGCTGGTTACTTTAAAGTATAATTAAATTTGTTTTATATAAATTTACATAATTTATAACAAATAGTTAAAAAATCTGAGAGATTTATAACATGCAAAACCAAACTGTGAGGAGAGAAAATTCGTCATTTTATATTAGATCAGCATCATAAGCAGTGGCGGCTGGTCAATAAGGTGCACTGGGGCGCCGCCCCCTTGAAGTTAGGCAAAGAAGAATGTTACTTTAACATGTAATTATTTAACATAATTATTATTCATTTAGAAAATGAAATAAAGTCATTTAGTCACAATATTCCGCTGTATTTCTTATTATAATTTATTTACAATAAAAAAAAAATCTAAACTGTATTACGTCATTTGTAATAATAATTTACAAACGAGTGTCTATGTAGGCACGTAAATTTTTAAAAAGCATGTGACTTGAAGCTGAGCTCTAATTGGATTTTTCCAAATCAATTATTTTATATATATATATATATATATATATATTTTTTTTTACTATGGTCCAGGTAACTAAATGCATCTACAGTACTTTGGTTGTTTTACTTAAGTACATATCTGAATGTTTTTAGTTTAGTGGATACTTTTACATCCTCTGACAAATATTTTTAATTGTGTGGATAGCATTTAAAGCGGTAATATTACCACCTGACACATATTATATGTAATTGTGTGATTAGTCTTCCCTCCATAATACACTCAGTCATGTAGCAGGTGTTTAAAATCACAAGTGGAGTTGATTGCAGATGGTGATGAAAATATTATCCTCACAGTTTGGGAGCAGAAAGGGGGGGGGGTTAGGGGGGGGCTTTTGCTATAATTTAAAGGCTACTGTAAGTCAATATAAGTTACTTTTAATACTTTGCTACTTTGAAGGTGAGTATATTCAAATAGAAATGTAAATGGAGGAATTTTACTTGAGTAATATTTTACCAGAGGTGTTTCTACTTTTACTTAAGTACAGGATTCGTCTACTTTGTCCTCCAATGGGTATATGTACAATGGTATAGAGTACAATTGTATTTTTGACGGTACTATGGTACTTATTTGCTAATAAATTGTATGCATAACACTATGGTACCTGGTTCTACCATGGTACATACTTTGGTACAACGGTACATGTCCTTTAGTTTGGTACATGGTTCTACCATGTACAGGCTACTCAGGTGCTTGTTCAGTCCCTTGTTATTTCAAGACTGGACTACTGCAACTCACTCCTGGCAGGCCTGCCTCTGTCCACGATTCGTCCTCTGCAACTGATCCAGAATGCAGCAGCACGACTCGTTTTTAACCTTCCCAAGTTCTCCCACACCACCCCACTCCTCCGCTCCCTGCACTGGCTTCCTGTAGCTGCCCGCATCAAATTCAAAACACTGATGCTTGCCTACAAAGCCAAAAATGGCCCAGCACCCACTTACCTCTCTGCGCTAATTACACCACGCACTGCACCACGTTGCCTCCGATCCTCCAGCACTGCTCGCCTCATCCCACCATCTCTCAGGGATCGAGGGCGGCATTCATCCAGGCTCTTTTCTGTTCTGGCACCTAGATGGTGGAATGAACTTCCTCTAGATGTCCGTACATCAGAGACTTTGACTATCTTTAAACGACGACTCAAGACGCATCTGTTTCTCCAGTACTTGGACTAACCCCCCTCCCCCCGAAAAAAAAAAACAAAAAAAAAAAACACCTCAGTTGTGTTGGACTAATGGTACTTAGTTATTAACCTAGTAAACCCAGTGTAAGTATGTATCCAATGTTGTAAACATTAAAGCACTTTTTGTAAGTCGCTCTGGATAAGAGCGTCTGCCAAATGCCTAAATGTAAATGTAAATGTACCATGTACTCTAGTATAGTACTATTTTGACATGTAGCAGGACATTGTCAAAAATATGTTATATATATTATGGTACTGCCTGTAATATACCGTACCAGTGGTATATAATAACATTGAACTTTGGCAGCAACTGTGGTACCCAATGTATTGTAGTACATTTTGTACGACCATGGTATGGTAAGTGCCACAGTACCTAACTTGGCAATCTTTTGAAAAATAATCTGGTTACATGCTTGGGGCATGAATTGGACTAAAACTGTAGAAAGAAATTTTACTATAGTTTACTACACTAGGTTAATACACTGCATGCCCCAAACATGGAACCAGAATTTTTTTTAAATACACAGAAAACTAAACGGTCTTGTTTGCACTTAATACAAAAACTCTCCATCATACATGAGTAGAAAACTTGCTAGTTATCAATGTGACAGATACACCATGCCCATTGAGGAATATCGCATTTCTGTCAATTTGTGATTCTTTATTATGAAACAAAGCCAGATTTTCTTCTTCCAGAGCAAACCGAAAAGTACAGCAAGTCCCGTGTCTGACTCGATCTGTACCAAGAATACGCTTATTACACACTGACGTGATTCTTAGGGGAAAAATGAGAACTAGAAGACGTCCTTTGTGTGACAACTCGAGAAACACATTTAGGAAATCCGTCTCAGAGCCTCGAGTCTGAAACGTTCCCACGACATCAGCGAGACAGCGATGAAATCTTCCATAACGGCCCTCACATGCTCACTAAACTGAGCCAAGCACACACACACACACACATACACACAGCCTGTTACATTGGGGAATTGGTCAACAACCTGACCCACGGAAGCCATTGCAGATCTGAATTAAGTCATACGGTACTACTGGGCCTCATCAGGGGCGCTGTAAAGGGGTGCATGTAATGATTCAGTGCAGCGTCTTCAGGAAGAGAACCACAGGGGGTTGAGGGGGTTGGGTTCTGGCAACTGGAGGTGAAGCAATCATTTGCGACATGAAGTTAGCAGAGCAAAGTTTGGCTTTATGCATACGAGCCATTCAGCCACAACCAATAGAAGTGATGGACAGTGATGTGTGATGCCCCACCTACCCCATGTTGGGAAACATCTTCTGTGGCTTTTTAATTCCACATTTTCTTTCATACTCAGAGACTTACTCTGTTGCAATGAACAATTTATTGGTTTTAATTCACCCAGAAACAGAAATATTGCACGGCCTAAAGTATGTGCACCCCTGACCACAACAGACCAAAGCACAACGTCTGGAGAATTACAATTTCCCTTCACCAAGAGGCCCAAACTTGTTTCAGCATCACAACGTCGCTGTGCACAAAGCGATCTCCATGAAGACGTGATGCGTTTGGGTGTAAATCCTGAAGTGGAAGAACTTAAGTATCCTGCTCTGAACTCATCCCCTCTGAACTGCGTTGGGATAAACTGGAACTGGAGCCTCCTTGGTATACCAACATCAGCGCCTGACCTCATTAAGGCTCTTGCAGCTGAACGGGCGTGACCTCAGGCATGTGAATCATCTGAAGTCCACTAGATGTACACGTAGATCGGTTTCAAAGTTAAGCTATGAAGTTATTAAAAAAGATCTAGTTTTTATTGTCACTTTGCTTTTTCTTCTATTTACAGTATCAAAAACTTGCCCTATTTATTATTCTGACCATATTATAATAATTTATTTTCACTAGTGCTTGGATAGAACGTTTAAAAAGGAGAAATTTTTCTCAGTACGCCGGAGCCCGTGATCAGACTGCCTGTTGAATTTATGCCTGTAACGCTGGCCTCTCTGGAACTCCTTAAATGGTCCAAGCATGTGGAAAGAGCTTGAAGTGAGGTCAGGCTATATGGGATATAATGTGGAATAATTCCCACCGCGTGCAAGCGGTGTTGTTAAATGAGTTTGTGTACAATTCACACAGACGATGCGTTTCTTCCACAAGTTAGTGACAAGTTATCCACTGATTTTCAAGGATCAGGCACTTGCTGAATGTTCACAGGAACGACTTCAGTGGGCTCCGAGCAACCTCGGCCGGGATCGTCCTTCCCAGACATACAGTACGTCCGTCTTTAAAATGTTTGCGCCCTTGTGTCTCATCACCGCACTGAGATTGACGTCTTTTGTAAATGTCAATCAGTTTTATACTTGAATTCACCAGAAAATTCATCACAAGTCCCAGTTTGAATTAAAAGCTCCTAGTATTTTTAGAAATAATATATATATATATATATATATATATATATATATATATAATATATATATATATTTATTTTTTTAACAAAAAAAAGACTCCACTTTTAACACATTGTTTCTTACAAAGAATTTAATAAATATTACTTTCAAATGACACAAAAAAACAAGACTTCTGGCAAAAAGAGGAAAAGTTATTAAATTTAACACTAAAGTAAAACTGAAACGTTTTTTGTTCAGAGAGGCCTAAAGAAAAAAATTGTACGATGTCCTGGCCAGCATCACTCAGAAGAAAGAGTTCACTTTGATGGACCTGCCCTTTATTTCTGTCTTGAAATTATCAACAAAACAATGAAATATTACAAATCATACAGAGTTTTTACTTTTTTTTCAAAGGAAAGTGAAGCTCTTTAAACAAGAAGCTCTTCTTCTGGTTTCCTCAGTCGTTTGTCAGCTGATAAACAAACTGCTGGCTACGAGCTTTAATCTCACCTCACTACAGAAATACTGCTACGGGAAGCGCGGGTTACATTAACACAGTGACGGAACATTCTAAGGTTGATTTATGACAGAATACAGGAAATACACCACTGCAGAAATGTCTATTCACTTATGTTTGTCTTTGTTGTAAGACGCGTTAAAGTCACGTTTCTTTCTTTCCCACCTTTCTCCACCACTGTTTTGGAAACGTTCGGGAAATAATCCTGACCAAAACCGTCAAACTAACTAATAAACTTTTTTTTTCCTTTTTTCCTTTTTTAAACAACAAAATTTGTACAGCGCATTTCATTTCATTTCATACAGCTAGAATAAAAAATAAAACTATTCTTTCAAGAACACTTTTGGCATATTTTCTTTTTACAAACTGTTTTTTTTTATGTGAAACAAGTGTTTTCTGTCAAAAATAAGGAAGTTGAAAGCTTACAAAGCTGTCAAACCTTCGAATCTAACCAAAGCACATAAATAAAAAAAAAGGAATGATAGGCTCTCGAATATTAAGTTAATAAATCAAATATACACAATGATTAATTAAAAAATATGTACATACAAGAGAAAAAAAAATCTACACAACATTGACGTCAGAGTAAAGTCGACAATTAAATTCTTCATATTGCAAGGGACTAAAGTTTGACCTGCCGCCTGCAAAAAAAAAAAAGACAATAAATAATAGTAATAATAATAATAATAATAACAGTAAGGATAGTGATGACGTTTTGGTTGTTGTGGATGTGTGGTGTAGCAGGAATGTTCGCATTGACAGTAGGATTAACGCGGGATTTACTCAGGGGTGGGCGATCTGATGGACGAATTTGTTATAAAGTATCGTTAGTATTTCTATAAAGCGCTGAATACGCATATGACTATGTTTTTTTTTTTTCCAATTTGCCTTGTCATTTTTTTATCCCTTTAATCAAGATGGTTTACTTCACAGAGTACGTTGCATTGATACGGCAACAAATTGAATAAAGAAAGGGCCGTCTTGAAGAAGTACCTTCAAGTATCACAATGTTTGATTTATGTTCGTCTTATCTTGTTTCCCCTGATAACTGGCCCACCCCTAGTGTCAGATCCGGGGTGTTGAACAACCCCACCGTTTTGTCAACCTGAAGACAACGGAAACCCAGTTTACTCCAAACTCACTTACAGTTAAAGTCTAAAGTCCTCTGTTTAACCCAAGCAACATAATCAGCCCCTGTGCCTAAGATGAGACAAGACAACAAGACAGATTTACAGTCAGATTGCAAACCAACACGAAATTGTTGGTTTGACCAAAAAAAAAAAAAAAAAAAAAAAACATCACGGGAATTTTTTCCAGACAGACATTTCAACAACTGCCCTTAGACTTCAGTTCTAAGTGAGCTTGGAGGATCTCGGTTCACGGACACGTGTCGAGATCTCCGTCTGCGTGACTTAAATGAGATAACCTCAGAGCGTCTCTAGCGGTAGCGGCGAAACTGCAAACCTGGGCCGAGATCAGCTTTACTTCTCGGCTCTGACACACAAGGTTTTATGCTCGTGACGAATCAGGTTGAAACCCTGCATCTCTGTGAAATGATTCCAAGGAAGAAGAAAAAAAGAACAGGAAAGAAAGGAAAAAGGAAAAAAAAAAAAACACTGACGCATGTTTGCTGAGTGCAAATCCGTGTGCCTTCGAAATTCTGCTGCACACAAAGGAATAAAATTTTTTTCCAGCAGTGCCAAAAATCGCTTGTCCGTAATTCAGCACTGTGTGAAGTAACCGAAGGCCGTGGTGTTTTGCTTTGTTTTTTTAACCGGGGGGAAAACCAAAAAAGTGGCCAACCCACAACAACCTCGATCTGACCCAATTAGTCAGTGTGTCTTTGTCGTAAATTTTGCTGTGGGGACTTTTCCTCGTTTTCTCCTCCTTCGCCATTTTGACAGTCCAAAACGGTCAAATTTCCCGTAACAGAGACCTGAGTCTCCTGCTCGAAGGTGAGCCGGAAAATTCTGGTGCTATTATTTTCCCGTCCGTCCTTCACCTCCGGGTGCAGCCGTAACGGTTGTCACGGTGACTGTTGCCTAGCCCACCGCCGTTTCCTCGCAGCCGCTATACGATGTACTCCATTCTGTGCAAGCTGTTCTGGGACTCCAAGTCTCTGTTGTCGCGTTTGTTAGTCCAGTGAGCGCACTTTTCGTGCAGGCTGCTTGGCCGCTCGTCGCACTCCACGGGCACGTACACCGGTCGCCGTGGAAACCGTGCTTTGTGGAGATGTTTTTCCGTGTCCGGGTCGTCCTCGGGTGCCGACGTTTCTGGAGGCGGGAGTTTCTGCTGTCCGATCTTGGCGCTCACGGCGTTTTTCTCGATGCGGTTTTTGATCTGGTGCAGGTTCTCGCGCGCGTTGTTGGCTGCGTTGTTGTCCTCGGCACTTGGGACGGTCGACGGCGCAGACGTGTACCCGGTCGCGGTGGCACTTGCGTTTTGCTTGCGCCGTCGTCTCACACACCACAACGCTGCCCACACCAAAGCCAGCGCCCAGATCACTGTTGCTACGGAAACCAGCACCGGCACCAGGTAATCTAGGGAAGAACAACGAGAAGGAACAGATTCAGAACGTTTCCCATGGGCTGTAAATTATATTTATATACTTACAGACATTACTAATATTTTGGTACTTTTTGAGCATTGTTTAGAGAACGGAAAAGTTATATACTGTATGTATACTATACTTTGCAACTTTTTTTATAGAAACTGAGTTATGTATGTTCTTTCAATTATAATGACTTGTACTTGAATCAAATTTTCTACAGATAATTGAACTAGAACTTTCCCAGTACTGCTTCATTAGATTCTCACCATTGGGGGTGCTGGCGGGCCGGCGCTGGACGCGTACCTCCGCGATGGCAGCGAGAATGGTACCGTTAGTGCTTCGTTTGCTCACCACGTCGATGATCCGGTCCGTGATACCTTTAACCGGAACGTGGCTCCTGTCGCCATCATCAGAAACCTGCTGGAAAACACATGCCATTTAACATCGTTTTTGACATATTAAAAAAAAAATTATAATAATTACAATAATAAAGCATTACATCTTAATAACTCATGTGGACGCGGGTGGGGCTTTGGCTTCCCTCAGTCGTTAGTTTAAATTTTATGGCTTCAGTATTTGTTTTATGTATTGTATGTAAAGTAAACAAAAAAAAAAAAACCTACAGTGATTGATCTTGGGCTTTGGTCTCGGTTTGGTTTCTCCCATCATAAATAACTATTATTATGTGTAGTTTGTTTAACAAAGAAACACAAAACTGTAATGAGCTGTTGTGTGGCCAAAATGTGTTATTTATGCAGCATAAAGAAACGACAGAACGACTCATTCTCATCATCACCATGATTATTGGCGGACAGTTTGGGTGGTAATAGCACAGGATTAATGTCAGGGGATTAGTTGTGGCATGCAATTGAGCGATTAAAGGATAAACCTGCTATTACAGGATTGACAGAAGATTCCGGATACATACAATGGCTACGTGTATTTCACTGCTGGCCGTGGCGGAAGGTTCACAGGTGATGGAGATGGAGTACTCGGAGGAGAGGTTCTTCACCACGTAGAGACTGCGTAGCTCTCTGCACACCTGCTCCACCGTCACGCCCTGACACAAACAACACATGGAAATCAGTCATGTGGAAGCAGATTTCTTACTCAGGCGACGTGAATAAGTCTCATCTCAGTTATTTTAATGAACAGGAGCAGCTAAAAATCTCACGCAAGTACTTCAGCTGGTATTAAACGCTGAAGGTGTCAGAGTTATTACATCACAAAACACACACACCAATCGTGGTTCAGTATGCAAAGCAGCTGGTAGAATGGATTTACCATGAAAAAGAAAAAAAAGAAAGGGGTGGGCTTTTAAGGTTAGAGTAAATTCTGATTGACAGCATGTGTATTTCTTCGTGAGGGCAAAAGTATTGGCAACCCATGCACTTTCTGTGTTTTTTTTTTTATCTTAAACTTCATTAAAATGTGGTTTTAAAAAAAATGGTTCTACCTAGAAATGCAAGTATCTGACACACCTCACATTCGCTCTCCTAATATTTTTCTTAGCTCTTACCTGTGGCATGACGTCCTTCGTGAAAGTGAACGTCACGTTGGCGCAGTCGCTCTCCGGGTGGCACCGGGACTGGACGGGCGTGCTCTGATCTGACCAGCACTCCCCTTGCGTGTGGCAAGGTCGCACGAAGCAATAGTCCTCACGCACCGGGATGCACGACAGACCCGCCGGACAGTCTCCGCGCCCGGCCCCGAGCGGATGGCACATCCTCGGACCGCACAGCAACTGCGATGGAAGGTAGAGAGGCGGAGAAGGATTTCGAATTAACACCAATTATGCTTCTCTCAATCATGGACACATTATCAGAAGTCATCCTTTCTGTGCCACACACTGCACCGTTTTGTCAGTTTTAAGCCTATAATGAAATCCAACAGCGCACCGCTGAAGCTTAGTATCCTAACGATCAGCCGGGAGAGGAAAGACTACCCGTCATGCAAAGTTTCTGTGAATAGCATTTCCTCAAGTCTGGTTTCTGAGAAATTTCTCTTTGGAGTTGTACATTGTACAGCACAATCTGATAATTCGGTTCAGCCTATTAAAGGAGATTTATCGCCTTTGTTTAAGTCTGTCGTTTCCAAATGAGGCGTGCTCAAAGTTTGCCAAAGACTAAAAGCTCGATCAATCAGGCCCACACTGCGGTTGTGTTGCACACCAACTAGCCTTGCACTTGGGAGCCATTTACTGAACACACATAAATCCCTGCCTCGTTTTTTTTTTTTTTTTTTTTTTGGGGGGGGGGTTATTCACACAGAAAACAGTTTGACGTCAGAAGAGAGAGCGAGGAGCCGATTCCACATTCGTGGTTTTGTTCATCCGGACGATGTTTGAGGTTAAAGTTTACAGTCAATGGAGGTTTTTTCTCTTCCAGAGCTACTCTGCCTGTTTGCAAAACGGAACTGTTATTTTCTTGTTTTTTGATTTTTTTATTCAATTTTTTCATTTTTTTACTGCTTCCATATGCTGGGTCATTACTCAGCACCCTGAACTTTACACTGTTTTTTTTTTTTAAGACCCGTCATGATGAGAACACCATTGTATGTGTGGTTCACATGAACCACACATTAATATTTAATCCTTCACTCGGTGCTCTTTGGTCCCAGACGCTGATAAAACTTCTCCTGGATAACGTTTCACGTTAACATTAGATAAGCTAAACGGTTTTGCCTAATATACAGGATGTGGGATCGCTTTGCTTTGATCTCAGCTAACGAATAAAAGAGAAAAGAGTCAATAGGTGACAGGTTGTTATAATATAAAACACACACAATCTCACAGCTGAAGCGTTAATCGTTAACCAGTGTGACCCACACGCGAATTCAGTCATCCTAAGACACATCATTCGTAAGGGAAAGTACGCCGGCTAAACTCTTAACTTCTTAAACATCATTAACGTTATACATCCTAACCTGCTGAAGTCAGATTCATTAGATGAAGCAATGAAACCACAATAATAGGTTTGTTTAGTTTATACAGGAGGTTTCTGGAAAAAAAATAAATAAAGAGAGAGGAAAAAACATTTTGGGGTTCAGAACAGAAAAAGAAAGTTTATTTATACTTTTTTATTTTTTTTTGTTTTTTGGTAATAAAAGTTTTTTTTTTAAGAAAATATTTTTTAATTTGAAAGAGAATAAGAAGCTATATTCATGATTGTATAAAAAAATGTAATAACATTTCATATGAATAGTTATAATAAAAATATCTTTTAAAAAATCTAGATATTATTATTGCTATTGCTATTATCAGCCAGTTATTAGATCGATAAATAAATTTAATAAATTAATAAATAAATATAAAATGTAATAAAATAATAAATACCTAGAATGTATTAAGCAACAAAAAAAACACTATTATTATTATTATTATTATCATTATTATTACTATTATTATTATTTTATTCCTTTGTTTAGCTGATTTATCTGTTTGTTTATTTACTTCTCTTTCAAATTTTTCAGTTTGCATGCAAATAATTTCAATATGAGCAAGAACTTTTATATATCAACTTCTACATGTTTATTGTTTTTACATCTGTAAGTTTTCCAGTAACTATAGCTAGATTTTTTGAAAGAAAAAAAAAACTAATTTTTACAAAATTTATTTAAACTTTATAACAATATAAAAAAATATTTATACTGTGTTTTCGAGCTTTAAATATTATATCTAAATTTATTTTTATCAATTTGTGGGGCTTCGGAATGTTTTAATTTATAGATGATGAATAAAAATAAAATAAATAAAATACCTAGAATGAATAAAGCAAAATTTTATTTTTTGGAGGACTTCAGTACCTTTGTGCAGTTGATCCTGCCGTTGTGACACGAGCAGGTGTTACAGTCTTTGTCCCATCTCGCCCCGTCAGCCATGTGCCGGCCGCTGTCCATGCAGGGATGTCTGATTACTGAAACCGAAACGAGTCATGTGACCATGGCTTTCGAAGGAAAGAGGAATTGTGACCAGCACTGAGCCGGTGTGTGTGTGTGTGTGTGTGTGTGTGTGTGTATTTACCTTCCTGACACTTCACTCCAGTTCTCCCGGGCGGACACAAGCAGCGGTATCCGTTAATCTCATCCACGCAGGTCGCGCCGAACGCGCACGGAGACGACTGACATTCGTTTATGTCTGCCAGAAAGATTACGATGTTGTTAATAAATCGATGATCGTTCTTGTTATCTCAGTAACTGACATAAATACTTCTGATAATAAGATACTTCAGCTAAAGCAAGCCAGCCGGTTTGATGTTATAATGTGTAATTATGATGATCCGGTGATAAATGAAGCATGTTTACATTATCACACATACAATCCCAAAAATTTTAAACTAAACTTTGGCAACATAATCAATTGTATGGGTGAAACTAGTTCGCCTACATTAGCTACAAAATCGTTCATAATATAAGGCTAACTAAAAAACTACACAGCCGTCACAGCAATGTATGAAATAACTCTAGGGAAATTAGCAATGAGATTTTGAGTTGCATCTTAATACCGTACTTGGTAATAAAAGAAACTGAACTACATGAACGCTTGTACATTTGCCTAATGCTTTTTTCCTCTTCTTCTAGCTGCATTTGGCCGAGAGCGACAGTCACTATCGATAAATCAGCACCAGCGTTAGAAACCCGAGAGTAACTAGGGCGAGTCACTCACTGATGCGACAGTCGGGTCCGGCGAAGCCCGCGGCACACTCACACCGGTACCAGTTATCTCCGTCCACACACGTCCCGCTGTTGTAACTAACAGGAGAGACAGAAAGAGAGAGAGAGAGAGAGAGAAAGAGCATGTTTGAGTTCAGAGGTCAAAGTTCACTCAGAGATAAGATCTTCGTCTCATGCAGAGTGTATGATGGTGAATCTCGATACGATCACTTCCTGAACGTCCTCGGGGTTTGTTCGGGACCGTGTGAGTGCCATGTGAAACGCGCAGACAAGAGCGAGAGAAAGTGTGTGCGTGTGTGTATGTGAGAGAGAGCTCGAGAGAGAGAAAGAGAGAAAGAAAGACAGACATAGAGGACATGGGAAAAACCTGAATAGGGTTTTATGTATTTAGCTGGAGGATATGTGTGTGTGTGTGTTTGTGTGTGTGTCGGAAATGGCTTACCATGGGTGTGGGTTGCAGTCATTTGAGTCTGTAACACAAGACAGAAAAAACAAAGTTTAATAAAAGCGATTCAATTCCCAAAAAACACCACACACACAAACACACACATACCATTGATAGACACCATGCATGCGAAGAAGAGAGAGGGAAGAGAAAAAAAAAAGAAGAAAAAAAAAAGAAAAAAAATCTCAATCGAAATGAAAGCTTTTTATGATTGTGGGGCATTTAAGGAGATGAATCATGTCACCATAGCAACAGGAAATTAAAATAAATATGATATCTTTTTCATTATGCATGCAAATGTCATTTCGAACTAGTTCGGTATGGAAATCCTGCTTTTCTAGCAATTACAGTTAACACTAACGGATGAGGGTAAAAGGTACACGCAATCCCTTGCTTATTTTAAATTAGACAAAGGACTGGAAGTGACATCATACTCTGGTTGCAGGTGAGTCCCTCCCAGCCTTCCTTGCACACGCAGGTGAAGTGGTCGCCGCTGACGACGCAAGTAGCTCCGTTCTCGCATGGGTTGGGAAGGCAGCTGCTGTTTTTCGCTAAAAACACACACATAAATATATTTATTTACAGAGATTGCATTTCATGTTAACGCCAAACGCAAAACACAAATGCGGCTAACAATTATTATTTATAAAAAAAAAAAATTTACATACCGATATTACAGCTCGTCCCTTCCCAGCCAGGCGCACATATGCATTTGAAGGAGTCTCCTTCGTCGTAGCACGTACCGCCGTTGTTACACGTCGTCTCGTCGCACTGGCTCTCGCCTGAGAACGCGAGATTCGCACAAAAAAAGCCCAAATCTTAGTCCAAGTTCTACTGATCACAGAGGTGCAAACTTGTGCTACTTCTCATTACGTATTGCAAAATCAAAAATATCACGTTTCACAATTCGTACAGATCCGTAATCCGCAGTGACGTGGAGATAAGGTTGTCTGCAATTACAGTTCTAATTTGCTGGTTAATCCCTAAAACCCCAGGATCATGAACTGCTAACACTACGTTTTGCTCCTTCTTTATTTATTCAATTTTTGGAACTAGACTTGATTAGTATATTTTGTATACTCAGTTTGCAATGCTCAGTTTGTCCAAGCTAAACCGTGATTTTAGAAAGTAATGTAAAAAAAAAAATTCATAATACTGAGAAACAGCCACTATTGTTCAAAAAGACAGTACAAAAGAGGGCGGTGCTTACGTGAGTGACAGGTCTTTCCTTTCCAGCCGTTTTTGCACTCGCAGTAGAAGTCGTTGACCAGATCGCGACACACACCGCGATCGTGGCATGGGTTTGTACTGCAGTCGTCGATATCTAAATAATAATGACAACCAAAAAAAAATTTTTTTTGGTTTGCATCCTATAACATCTTTATTTATTATCGATACTCCTATTAGTTGTGGTGAACATCATGACAGGTAGCCATCGCTGTACAAGTGCTACAAGTCTCTGTAGTCAGTGTGGTATTAACAGTGTTAGAGCCACATTCCTTTCAATGGTCTGAAAGAACATGTTCTAACTGATTGTTTTTTTTTTTTTAATCATCATTTTAAAGATGAGACATGAGGACATGTGCTTACTAGTTTCGCAGTCGGGTCCCTCCCAGCCATCAGCGCAGATACACTGGTACACGTTTACTTTATCAATACATGTCCCGCCGTTACCACATGGGCTGCTCTCGCAGTCATTAATGTCTAAAACAGACAAATAGAGAGAGACAGAGAGAGGGAGAGAATGTGTTAATAAACATACTATTAGTCACAGGGTGCCATTACTTTCACAATCAAGACATATATTCAAATTAATTAAATATACGAACCATAAACCTGACACCTGTTCTCTGGAAAACTGTTATTGCGTAGGGCTTATTTGCATATTCTGACATGATTGGCTCTTGTGTTTGGTGACACGATAAAACGATCATGTCGCACTTACTCTCATGACAGTAGGTTCCAGTAAAGCCCTCCTGACACTCGCAGCTGAAATGACCGCCGGCCAGGCTGCGGCACTGACCGTGCGGGCCGCACACATTGGATGAGATGTAGCGCACGTTCCCTGGCGTGCTATTCGAAACCACGGCAACCGTACAGCTGTCGATCACTGCGGGATAGAAACAAAGAGGCGGGGTTAGCAAGGTCAGACCGGGGTGCTCTCTCTGGCAACAAATCAAGGGGAAATTCCAACACGAGCCTCTCCCTGTTTTAAATATAATTTTTTTAGAGACCTATTATCTCTCTTGTGCTCTCTTTCAAACCCTCGGAGCGTGCACAACCCTGTATTAGAACACACCCAAGATCCTGACAGTTCTCGTAACGGTTCAGATAGCAACGTGCTAAGACTTAGCATAGCCGCCACCTAGTCTGCTTCTGCACCCCCACCCCGGTAAAGTAGCTAAGCTCAAAAGTGTAACGCAATATTAAATATTCCCACAGGTGCCGCAGCCCTCGGGGAGCAATGGAGATGCGTTAGAAATGGCTAACTTCTCTCAATGATACAATGGAACGGCGCCAACAGGATTAAAATATCCCGGTTCATGGCCGAGTGCCGTCATTAAAACCTCATAACATTCATAAATGACATGTTTCAGATATGTGAGAAATGTGATATGACACAATATCAGGGCAAAGCACAAGCTTCTGGGATATTTTAAGCCTGTGGAAATGTCAATGTCATTGTTTCTTTATATAATCCTCTGGTACACTAATGCACTTATATGCACCAGTGTAGAGAGACAGATAAATAGATATACTTTATTGATCCCGTGAGGGAAATTATTGGATACAAGTAGTCACTAGTGCTTGGATATCATCAAGGTATAAAGTTTTTCCCAGCACGCCGGAGCCATGCCTGCTTCACGTCTAAAACGCTGGCCTCTGAGAAACTCCTTTAATGGCCCTTTCCTTTAAAGGGGTAAAATGGCTTGGCTTAATCACCAAAGGCGTTCTGTTTTTGGAGGAATACACAAGCTCATACTAAACACCGCACCACTTGCTCATACAGTCCTGACCTCGCTCCAAGCCATTTCCACTCGTTTGAGCCATTAAGGGAGCTCCTGGGAGGCCAGCGTTCAATCAAGCAGGCAGTCCTTTAATGGCTCTGGTGTACTGAGAAAACGTTCCACCTTGGTGGTATCCAAGCACTAATGAAACACTGGGATAAGTGCATTAGTGTAAAAGGGGATCATATAAAAAAAATAAAGGTAGTGAAATGTCCCGGTTTGTCTTGAACACGCCATGTACAAAAAGCAAAGAATTCCAAATAAATAAAAGACAAAAATACGGCTTTTGATGGAAATCAATTACATTTACATTCAAAGCGACAACCTGTGTGTGCACATTTTTTTAAATCTCTTTTAACAAAAGGATTTTGTTTACGTTCTTCACTTCTTTTATTGGTTGTTATAAAAACTCAGGCGTTCATGACTTCGTCATCTTTTTTGTTACACCAACTGTAAAACGCGTAGACCATTATAACCGACAACATAAACACGTTTTGCAATGATGTTACATAACCTTTAATGTGTGTTTATGTCTTTCTCTGTTAAGATCAAACATGCAGACTCATACATACAGTATATTAAAACTTTACACAAAACTAGATCTTGCATAAAAGAGAAATAAAAGTATTTTATTATCACAATATAACAAGAACTAAAGTGATAACTGAAAGATAATAGTAACACTAGAGCTCTATGCATACTTAAACAAATATAATAGCTGTGCACACATATGCACGCGTGAGCAAGTGAATGAACAATTACCTTCGCAGGGTGTGGTGCGACAGTGGTCTTTGAGATGGGAGCAGTTCTTGCCCTCGTAATCCTCAGAACATTTACAGTAGTAATCCGTCTCTAGGTTAAAACACGGCGCACCGTTCTGACATGGATTTCCCTCGCAGTAGTCGATATCCAACTAGACAATGCAAAAAAAAAAAAAACACAGAACAACCATGAGTTATCGGTTCATTCCATAATCACTAACAGGGCTTATGTTTTAGACCACATTAGGTAACATAAATAAATTCAGACTACCTTAAATTCAGCTAAATTACCTCAGAACAATGTAAAGAAACCTAGTAAAACTAGGGGAAAAAAATAGCACCAGGCTAACTAATTAGATCAGAAACATAGCAAGCCTAAGACATTACCTCAGAATAGTCAACAAGCTAACTAGTTGATGAAATGCTGCTAATGTTTTACAACAGTATATTGTGAGAAACAGACACAATATTGTTCTGAAACATAGCAAAGCTAACCCTTATTAAAGTGAAGAAAAATTATCTAGAAAACCATATCCAGAATAATACATCACCTCACAAGGCGGCTACCTCAATATAAACAACATAAACATGTTTAGCCAAACGAGTTACCTCAAAATATGCAAGAAAAACAACAAAAACTATGGTTTAAATACAAAGTAAGCTAAGGAAACATAGCCAAGTCACTGAAGGAAACTAATAAAATAAGGTTTTAACTCATTTAAAGCTAGAGAAATATAGTGGGGTTACAAGTGAAACAGCTAAACTAAATTAGCATACAGTAAGCAAGAGAAACATATTGTACAAGCTAATGATTTACCACAAGTGAAACAGCTAAGTTAGCATATGGAAAGCTGGAGAAACATTTTAGGATGTAGGATGGAGTTTAATGAGCTACCTCAAAACAAACAGAAACAAGCTAAGGTTTTAACACATGTTAAGCTAGAGAAATATAGCAATGTTACCTTCAAGTCAAACAAATAAACTAACATACAGTAAGTTAGAAAAAAATATGAGGTTAATGGGTTACCTCAAGTTACAGAGCTAAACTAAATCATCATACAGTAAGTTACAGAAAAATAGAGGGGGTAATGAGTTACCTAAAGAGAAGCTAATACACTAAGGTTTTAACACATTTTAAGCTAGAGACACATCAAGTAAAACAACAAATTTAAATTAGCAGTAATTTACAGTAAGCTAGAGAAACATATCCGGGCTAATGAGTTACCTAAAAAGAAACCGCTAGACTAAGTTATCCCACATTAAGCTAGAAAAACAGTGCCAGGTTAACGTAGTTTCCCAGCACATCAAAATTATTTACACAGAATGAAGAGCTAATGTATTATCCACTCAAACTGGCTAAGCTAGCATATGTCTAAAAAGAAAGCAAACAGCAGTTAATGTTAAGCAGTGACATGAACAGACTTGACTGTGTTTTGGTGGAGGAATATGGCTGGGGTGTGGCGGGGAGACGATAACAGCTCACAGCTGTAGAGAAACGATGTTTGTGGTTGCAGCGAGCCGAAGGGAGCTATATAAGCTAATCTAAACGTCACAAAAGATATTAGGTTGCGGTGAGAAAGTGACGATGATGAATTTGCAAAAAGGTTCAAACGACAGAGGCAAGTTTAAAACACGCATCGGACCCGAGGAATGCCGTGGGCGATATGGGTGTGTGCTCACCCAAGTTTCACTCACCTGGCACAGGTTTCCAGAGAACCCAGGCAGGCACAGGCACTGGAAGCCGTTGACATCATCGCGGCACTGGCCCTTGTTCAGACAGGGCTGACTGGCACACTCGTCAATATCCTTCTCGCAATGATCGCCTGTGAATCCCGGCGCACACACACACTTGTACCCATTCACCAGGTCCTAAAAAGACACAGAAAGTGTTTAATTGCCGCCAGAACAGGCTGGCTACACCTGGCACAGCGTAAGGTTATTAACGCTAGTTTTATCTATATATTTGACGTTAGCACCCTAAAGGTATTACAGTCATATCCTAATATGGTTGTTTTGTAAGTGATTACATTGGCTTTAAAACTTTTTTAAAACAAACTGTCAAGCTCTTTGATAAGATCTACAGATTCCATGTTATTACAAACATAACAAGCTAGCATAACTTTGCATGACGTGGCATGGCCAAGTTACCATTATGACAAGACAAATAAGCTACAGAAAGAATTATTTTGCTTGCAAGAATCTTACAATTTTCAAACACCAAGTTTGTTCATCGCTAACTACTGTACACTCCAAAATCAACATAGCCTGTGTTGTTATATTTTGCCCAACATGCACACTGAATACAACTCTACAAACTATACAGATTCTGAGTTTTCCCTAAATGACCAGATGACATGACTAATGTGACAAATGTGTTACCTTACTATAAAAAATGAGACAGATAAGTTAGCATAGGGTAAACTAGCTAAATTAATGTAGCAGAAACATTCGCAGAAAGTAAGGTAGTAAAAGACTTTTTTGTTCACAAAAAGAGAAATAAATGAGCGTTTTTTTTTCATTTTAAATGCAAAACTTTTACATCACTGCTAGCATAACAGAACACAATGAGCGCTAATCGCAATGTTTGCTTTTGTTAATTTTGCAGATTAGCATAGGTTTGTTGTTAAACGCGTTTTTTTTGGATTCGGCTTATCTTCGCTGCAGCCGATTCCGTTTGTGGAAGAAAAGGGTCAGTGAGGTAAAAGACGGAGAAAAGAAAGAATGAGCGAGGGAGAGAAGGGAGGTGTGGGCACAAAGGGGAGGAGGATAGATGGAAGAATAAAGGCACTCTCTCTCTTTCTCTCTCCCTTTCTCTCTGGCAGGAGACAGGAATGTTTATGGAAATCTGATCTACTGTGTTCATCCAGCCTTCCTCCCACCCGCACTCTTTCTTTCCCTCTCTCTCCCTCCACTTTTTTTCATCCCAGATGGCTTTCTTTCCCTCCTGTCCTTTCTCCAAGGAATGACTCAGCAGTCACTATTTTTGAAAAAAAAAAAAGAGATGGAGAGAGGTGATAGGAGAAGGAAAAAAAGTCAAAGCCCATGCCAAGGATTTGACGAAAGACCCCCAAACTTTGACAAGGCATTTTGGTGGGTACAAAATACCACACACACACACATACACACACACACGCAGACCTACCTTACAAGATCCTCCGTTCAGACATTGCCCTTGGCAGTCGTTGACATCTGCGAATAATAACAATAAAAAAACACAAAGAAAAACAATAATTAATAAGAATAGCGGGTCTCAGCGGTGACTCAAAGCAAACAGCCGCGGGCTCTTAGTGTTATCGAAGCAGTTCGTGATAAGCCAGATCTCCAGAGCTTTTCCTCTGATAAGGATCAGGAGGAAACCGTGTGAGAGGGAAAGCGGGTGAGTCGCAGCGCTGGCAGCAGTGTTGAAGTTGGACGCTAATCGCTAACAGTTCGCTAATGGGCACTGATAAGACATCGTACAAATGCCATTTATCAGAGTGACTAAGCCTGCACTCGATCTGGATAATAACATGATAACACACTTCCAACCTTAATATTTTAATTGGCCTGAAATTTTAGACAAGCGTGAACATGATCATCATGGCGCTGTCACGTGAACGTCTGATTGTCTCGCTTTCCCACCGGCCTGATTACAGGATTGCAGCTCTAATCAAAAAGCCTTTGGGATTGTCATGCACACCTGTTAGCAAGCTAGCCTGCTAACGCTTCCAAATAATCCGTCCAAGAAAGAGAAAGGAAGAAGGGAGTTAGTGAGTAAATGAGTGAGTATGTAAATTAAGAAAGAAAGAAAGAAAGAAAGAAAGAACAGAGAAAGTAAAAAAGAAAAGTTAGGCATGATGAAAAAGAGGAAGAAGAATATTAAGGAGAAAAATAGCAATATAAGGAAAATAAACCAAGTAATAAAAACATACAAAAAACAAGAAAGAGAAAAAAAAACTTAAAGCAGAAGCTATGTCATACAGAAACATATGAAAAGAAAAAACAAGTTGGGAGAAGTAAGACAAAAGAATTTAGAGAGAGTTATACAAGAACACCTTTTAAAGTTACACAAGAAATAAAAAAAATCTAGAAAGAAAATAGCGTAAAAGAATTAGAGAAGGGATTAGAAAAGAAAGAAGAAAAAGTTTTAAAAAAGACAATAATCATAAAAAGAAATACAAAGTCCCAAAAGAAAGTAAGCAAGAAAAAAAGAAAGAAAAGAAAAGCAAGACAACACAAGGAAGAATGAAATGTGAGAAAACAGAAAACAAAGCAAATATAAAGGGGACAAAAAGTGATATTAAAAAAGAGATAAAGAAGCCAACGCAGAGCCAGGTGTGCAGGACTGAGAGCTTGGTGACGTGACTTTAAATGAACGGCGGTGGAGGAGACGAGAGACGGAGGTGACGTGTCGCTTGTCCTGGACCTACTTACTGATGTCACAGTTGGGTCCAGTCCAGCCGGGGAGACACTCGCAGAAGTATCCACCAATCAGGTTGCGGCAGAGGTGGGCGTTCACACACGGGTTCTCGGCACACTCATCTGCATCTGCAGAGCCAGAGAGAGACATCAGTACTCTGTGTGTGTGTGTGTGTGTGTATGTGTATGTGTCACAAAAAGGGAAACAAACATGGATTTTAGACAAGCTTGATAATGAGAGAAAGAGAAACAGACAGAGAGACTCAGAGACAGATAAATAAGATAAAAAGACACAGAGATGAGAAACAGAGAAAGGGAGACGTAGAAAGTTCAGAGAGAGATGGAGAAAGAGTCACAGACAGCTAGACTAAGACCAAAGGCAGAAAGAGATGAGAAAGGCAGAGAGGAAAATGAGAAACAGACAGATAGATAGAGTTGGAGGGAGATAGACAGAGATAGTCAGATAGAGAAAGAAGCAGAAACAGAGATAGATAGAGAGCAAGAGTGACAGACAGACAGATGAAAAGATAAACCGAGAGAGAGGAATAGATAAACAGTGACAGGACAGACAATCAGAGTGACAGACAGGAAAAGAGATAAGAAAAAGAGAGAGGGAAAAAAATTGAGTTTGAGCAAGAGGCAGAGAAATTAAAGACGAAGAGAGAGAGAGAGAGAGGAAGGTAGACAGACAGACTGAGAAAGACAGAGTGATAGTTACACAAAAAAAAGATGAGAGACAAAGAAACAGACAGATAGACAAAGAGAAAGGCACTGACCGATGAGACAGGTTTTGCCGATCCACTGCGCAGGACACTTGCACTTGAAACTGTTGACGAGGTCCATACACGTCCCTCCGTGGTGACACGGGTTAGGACTGCAGTCGTCTTTGTCTGAGGGAGGGGACACAGTGTTATACACTCACTCACACACACACACACAGGGAGTGTGTGTTATCTCTGGGTGCATGTCCCACACATATACACAAGCACCACAAATGCTGGCTCTGCTCCGTCTGCTCTGAGCCTTGGGCCTGCGCTCGCTTACAACCCTCAACTGACCCGTGTCTGGATTACGTCCCGTCTCACGGCTGCTCCAGCTCTCCCACAACCCACTCAGGACATACACTGCTTCTTCCCTTTTAAAGTGACAGAGTCCCTCATCCACAACTGGTCTTAGCTTTCTCCATCTCTCTACACTAATCTCACTGTATGACACTCGGCTTTAAAATCTGCAACTTAACAAGCAGTTTGTTTCTGTCTTTTTTTTTTTAGCGGTTTCTTCACGGTAACTTGTTAGGAGAACATTTTAGCCCAACAGGAAAACAAAAAACAAAAATAAGGAGAGGATTTTATAAGTTTGTCATTTTTTTTTTCTCAGTGTGATATGTGTACATAGAGTATAATAGGAATGATAGAAAAACTGACAGGAACGGAAATGGGGAAGAAATATTGACTCAAAGAGGGAAATTTATTAGATCCATTTTTATTTGCTTATCTATCTATCTATCTATCTATCTATCTATCTATCTATCTATCTAATGTTTAGTATAAAGGCATTTAAACCTATTTTTCATTGTTTATGAGTTGGACATCTTACTCTGCAAGCACACACACACACACACACACACACCCCCCTAGAACTCACTGATGGCACAGGATGGACCGGTCCACCCCGGAGCACACTGGCACTCGAAGCCCTGATTGCTCTCCATACAGCGTCCCCCGTTCAGACACGGCTCCGACAGACAGGCGTTATCCGCTACAGGGAGAGAGAGAGAAAGAGAGAGAGAGAGAAGGGGAGAGAGAGAGAGATGTTGTTTAACAGTTCGGATGTTCTGGAGCAGAGGGAGAGGTCCTGACTCTGGGTTTTCCCCTTTCAATAGCTCCCTCCCTTCCTCTCACCCTCCGTCTTCTCCGTCTCTCCCTCCCTATTTTCTCTCTCTTTATCTGATGCAGCTAGCGGACTGGAAAGCCCCTTTGGCCTTTCTCACACCGACACAGACAGACAGACAGACAGACACAGATAATGAGAGACTGATGGAAAGTGATAAATGAAAAGCAAAAAAAAAAAAAGTCATGAAAAGACAAGTGGAAAAAAATGATCTTACAAAAAGAAAAAGGTTTTTAAAAAAGAATCTGGGAAAAAATAAAACATTTAAATAAAACATTAAAAAATGTTTAAGAAATGGAAAAAAAACTGAGAAGGATAGCGAGAAAAGTCAAGAAATATGAAAGAAAAAAAGAAAAAAACAATTGGAACCAGAGGGGAAAAAAGACAAAAGACTAGAAAAGAAAAGCTGATACAGCGTACATGGAGTGTCCAATGTTGAAACAGTATGTACACACACACACACACACACACACACACACACACACACGGAGGGAATAAGGGCAGAAGGAGCCCCACACGTTGGAACACATTCATCTGCCCATATCAATTAATGCAAACTGCATTTTTTGGCTTGGAGACTGTGTGCGTGCGTGTGTGTGTGTGTGTGTGTGTGTGTGTGTGTGTGTGTGTGTGTGTGTGAGCGTGTATATATGTGTGTGTGTTCAGCATGGCTGGGACCCCCATGTTCTCCTGTACTCCTCCTTGTTTCCCCTTCCTCGCTCAGTCACTCACTGGAGGTCTGATGCTGGTGGCAAAACAGAAATGACAGACAGAAGGTAGGAGGAAACGAGACAGAGGTTTAAAAAAAGAGAAGAAAAAAAATTACGGGCAGAAGAAGAGGAAAAAGAAGATCTCTCCGAACAAAATTAAGGAGGAGTCGTCATTCCTTCCTATGTTTTCTCTCTTCTCATGCAGGGTCTTCTTCCAGCTGACCCTAAACACCAGAGTCCATTAATCAGCATCACCCACACTACATTACCCACAATGACCCGGGGCCTGCGGGGAACTACACTACCCACAAGAACCACACCACCCTGCCCTTAACGAGCCTCCGGTTGCCTAACAATAATGAACAGCGAGTTCATTCTCTAAAAAGCAGACCGACCGTGAAAGAAAGAAAGAAAGAGAGAGAGAGAGAGAAAGATACACAATACACTGTGTTACAAGCTGAAAACATAATACGTGCCTTGTAAGCCAAGAGAGCAGCGTTGCTAGGCAACAAGCTAGCTAAAATGGCTGAGGTACAGTCAATTTTAATCTAGTTGTCCTGGACAATGTAAAGACACAGCGACCTCGAAAATGAGGCAAATTTGTTCTTAAGATCGACATTTATCTCAAATGTGTTGTCATGTCTCTGTGTAAAGACTCCAGTTTGGGTAAAACTCTGCCGTTATTAAACTTGGTGACAAATTAAAGCAGATTTGCTTCACACAAGATTTCTGTTAGAGGTTTATTTCAGCAAAAGAAAGTAGATTTTATTTAATCCTCTAATAAAAAATGTAAACAAACAAAAATTTAACCTGTCCTTTCTCCTTTCTGAGGTAAATCATCCTTAGTTTTCTTTAAATTTAAGCCAAAGTATGAATTCATATCGTTCTCTTCACCGGGCGCATTTCTTAAATTTTCACAAAAATATGGATCAAACTCAGCTAAGTACTTAGCTAATATTCGTAGTCACGTGTGTGGAAATTATTGCCCAAAGTTGTTTGTGGTCCAAATTAGCTACGCTAATTCACAACTTGGGCCACCCTGACTTCAGCATCCATGGCCAGCATGCTGACTACAGTCTGGCTAACTTAGCTAGCTAGCAAAGTTTTTCAGGTAATAATTACCTAATTATGTTCAGTACCAGGTCTTCCATCTGCTGTCTAGCTGACTAGCTAAACTAGCCAACGATAACAATTGAACAGTTATTTAACAAAAGTCCCATGTCGCTGGCTTGATGGTTAGCAGAGGGTCTGGGTTTGATTACCACCTCAGGGTCTGTGTGTGTGTGTGTGTTCTCCCTGTGCTCGTTGGGTTTCCTCCAGGTACACCGGTTTACTCCAAAGACATGCAGATTAGGCTAATTGTTGGTCCGAAATTGTCCATAGTGTGTGAATGAGATTATGCAAATTGGTGGTCCCAAATTGCCCATAGTGTGTGAATGAGCCTCCTGGGATAGGCTCCAGGCCCCTGTATACAGGATAAAGTAGTACAGACTTATAAAGGTCGAGGATATCAGTTGACATAGCTACTAGGTACAGGCCAGGGTAGCTCAGTGGTTTTAGTGGTTTGAACTACTGGTTGAAAGGTCCCAGGTTCAAATTCAAGCACCACCAAGTCGCCACTGTTGGCCCCTTGAGCGAGGCTCTTAACCCTCAACTGCTCAGATGAAAAATGAGATAAATGCAAGTGGCTCTGGATAAAGGTGTCTGCCAAAAGCTACCTTACAGTAAAAATATTGTTTAGATCCCCGCCCCCAGGTGGACCGTTATGTGTGTGTGACATCTCACCTCTCTCGCAGTTCTGGCCGGAGTAACCCTCAGGACAGGAGCAATGGTACTTGTCTGGTCCTGTGTTACTGCACGTGCCTCCGTTCAGACACGGCTGCCGCGTGCCACACGTGTTTAGGTCTAAATCACACACAGACACGCATGATCAGATCTTGATTTAGTGGTTAGCATGTCAGCAAAAGGTTATGTGCTAAAGTGTTAAACATCATATTAAGGACTTTTTCCTATAAACCAAACTACCTTTGTCACAGAGCTGTCCTCCCCAGTTGGTGTCACAGAGACACTGCCAGGGTTCCTCACAAGTGCCATGAACACACCCGGGGTGTGGGATACACTGATCGCAGTAATCCCCCTGCCACCCATACAAACACCTACACACAGAGAGAGAAAGAGAGAGAGAGAGAGAGATTACTAAAAATCAAAACTGGTCATTATGGTTAAGACAAATTGTGCACCCAAAATCCTTTAATGAGAACAAGGATTGCACTAGCTATCACATAACCAATTTCAATTGAGCTTCTTTTAAATGTTTTTACAAACACAGGGATCAAGCCTGGATAGATCAGCCTAGTACTAAACTAACAGTCATATTTGTGTTTGGAAAATCTTTTCCCAAGTTTTTTTGTGGTAAAAATTGACTAGCTAGTATAACCTGACTTCAAATTTTAGACCAAGAACAATTCCATTTACCAATTCCAATGATTGCACAACCAATTTAAATGAGATACAGAATGTTTGTGGAAATGAGACAGAACCTTGTGTTATGTATTTTTTTATTTATTTTTTTTTTAGCTGAGAAAATACTCCATACAACCCAAACCGTGATGTATCTTCACCTAGCATCTAGTAAAATTTCTGTTGGCTCGAAGGTGGCATTCAATCATGTTGCATTTTTAAGCTAGATGTTTCAACACAATGTCACTTTCCAGGTAAGCTAGTATTCTGATGATTTGGCTAAGCAGACCGCCTCTCATGTCTAAACTGGAAATCCCAGAGAATTCAGTTGAATTTGGTTGATGCTAAGCAATTCTTCCCTGGTGATTTACTAACATGTCAGAGGTAAATGTTGATATTCCTAACGACTCTCTGTTATGTCAACGGTCATTGAACTTTTGGTTTGCACTTTTAAAACAGTTATATGGTCCCAGGTTCAAATTCAGATTACTAGGTAAATCATTAGCTTGGGACATCAGCTAGCTTATGCTCGGTGACTGAGCGCATTTCTTGGTTGCCTAGCAACTGCGTTTTAATCATTTTACCCACGTGTAGATCAGGTGTTGGGTTTTTTCCTTAACCTTTTCAACTGTTCTAAGCATAAATACGAATAATTTGCATGTGTTTAATACTATCCCTCCCTCCATCCATAAGCTTGCTAGTGCTGAGTCTTGAAATTAAGGGGAAAACTTCAGATTTTTTTATTTTACTTTAAAGATACATTTGCTTGGTTTTACCTGCACTCTCCAGGGTTCTTACAGCTTCCGTGTTTGGTGCTACAGCCTTGCTTACAGATCGCTGAGGAAGAGAAAAGGAAAAGACAGATATATCAGTGTTGCTACTGACCTGATATCACAATCAGTCAGTGTCTCTGCTATCAGCTTAGCCAGTGAGTCATTGCTCACTGTTTTGGGTGCAACAAGCAATGACGTCATTTCCCCCCTCGGGGCAGGAAAAAAAAGAATGAACGAAGGTAAGAGTGAAATCTCCCATGGTGAGCGCTAATCCCTGTTGATCCGACTGCGGATCTGCATCCAGAAGATACAAAGATAGGGTATGGTGGGGGTTTAGTAAGACTGCAAATCCACCATTAATACCACTAACATAATTATGGAAAGGGGGAATCGGTATGACATCACTGATTAACAGACAGAGATTAGGACATCCTGACTTTGCAGCATGTGCACAGAAGTTGCTTCCAATGACCACACAGCAAATGTCAACCAGTAAATGGCTCTCACCGGTGCTGCATTCGGGGCTAGCCCAGCCCTCCAGACACGTCTTGTTGCCGTTGTGGTCGCAGTTATAGTGGCCAAAGAAGTCGTCTCGCGGCCGGCAGAATTTGTTGCAGCCGAAGCCGTAGTAGTGATCGTCACAGGTGACACGGATCTGATACTCGAACTGCGCCACGCCGCCATTGTGTTTCAGCGTCTGCCACTGTCTGCTCGGGTTGATCATACCCGACTGCATGGCCCTCTCGATCACCTGACCGCTGCTACCTAAGAGCAAGAGAAAGTGTTACACGTGGGAGCTAGTAAGACAATGCTATCATTGGTATAGTCAAGAGGGGTGGCTTCTGTTCATCTGTGCGTATGCTTCATGCATGGGTATGCTTTCGCGTTAAAGTTGACGAATTCATTGCTGCCCATAGCACAAACTATCGGAGTGCAGTTCCCCAAAACATGCCAGTTAAACCCATTCATACACCACATGGAACCAGTCAAACTAAAATTCCCATCCAGTCAGAGCACTGCTTCCTCGAAGGATTTACAGTTTGTCGATCAGTGCAAAAGTGCAAAATGTTGTCACAAGAGGTTACAAAAGCTTCACATATTTATTTTGCTGTTATGATCACTCTTTTGTTGTCACTTTTTCCTTTTTCTTTCCCTAACATGACTGACACGCACACAATAAATAGAGAGCAAGCGTGTGAGTAAGTGAATAAGAAAGTAAGAAAGAAAGAAAGGAATGGCAAGCATGGATATGAGAATATTATGTGTGTGTGTGTGTGTGTGTGTTTGTATGTGTGTGCACACAGTTTGGCCCGCATGTGATGGCAGCTGCAGTTTAATTACAATCCCCAACACCGTGACGAGGGAAATATTCAACATGGCTGCTACATCATACAACTCAAATGGTTAGATGCACAAACTTTTCCTAAAACCTGGTCAGGACTCACAAAGTGCGATTTTAATGCCCGTGTCACCTGTGTATGTGTGTGTATGTGTATGTGCGTGTGTGTGTGTGTGTGGCAGCGAGATGACCCGTAGTCATTTTTTCAGAGTAGTCTGAAATCCTGCATCAGCGTGAGGCATTCGCTCAGCAGAGTGAGATGTGTGTGGGGCTCACGTGGTGTGTGTGTGTGAAGTACGTTTGGAGAGAGGTGACGGATGGACGGGGGGACGGAGCCGGGCCGAGAGGTGAAGCGTGACTTTACATCGCTCGCGTAACAGCTAACTGCTAGTGCACGAGCTTGCATTTGTGTGTGCCGCGAGATTTGCTTAAGAACTAGCCGAACTTGTTGATAAGTTTACGTTACCACGGCAACCGCTATCCCAAACTGTTTTATTCCTATGTAGAGCTGTGAACGAAGCGGGAAACACGCTCGAGTTTAACTCTTCTACGACAGAAATCTCGCCCAGAGTAATTTTAGCTGCCATGCTGTTAATATTAATGACATTGACTCATTACATTATGACATCGCCAGTCGAGACCGTGTAGTCCCGCCCCCTGACTGTCACTCGGAAATCCTGACGTCTCTACTTTAACTCAAATAAATACAAGAATTAAATCAAATTGTACGTAATCCCAATCCAAAGTTTAGTCAATTGATTTCGAGTCAGAGGTGATCTGCTTAGTGTAAAACCAGAGTGTGTGTAAGTGTGTGTGTGTGTAAGAGAGAGGGATAGACAAAGAAAAAAGAAGAGAGAAAGAGTGAGAGTGACAGAGTGTGTGCTTTAATGAGGACGTCTCTACATTAGGCGAGTGCTAAAGGCCACTTGATGTGCTGATGTGAAGAGAGAGTCAATATTTGTACTACGCACACACACACACACACACACACACACACATCTCTTGGCAGGTCCGAGTAGCTTCCCAATATTTGGGTGGACTTCAAACTCACTTAAGTTTCGGAATAGGGCCCACGCATCCTGGTACAATCGCCAAGTTTGTGACCTTGAGTCAATACAGCAGAGAATCCTGGGTACTGTATTTCTTTCACCTTGATAACATAATACACACACACACACACACACACACACACCTTGAACTGTAAAAGAATCTGTCTAATTGTTTTACGCTCCTTGCAGAAAACGAGCATCCTGTTATTAAACCTCTGCACGCACCTGTCCTTAGTCATCAGCTTTTCAAAACATTTTTATAGAAGCCTTGAACAAACACACACACACACACACACAAAACTGTATTCAGCGACTCATCGTCGCTTTTCTTTCCCGTTTTCCTGTTCATGCCGGCCTCAGCATTTTGATCATGTTTTTCCATTCCCACAGTGTTTACTCAGTGATTATGTGTGTGAGAAAGAACGAGTGCAAGAGAGAGAGCGAAGAGAGACAGAGAGACCGCTATCTGGGGAGTGAAGGAGAGATAAAGAGAAAGAGTTAGAGAGAGAGAGAGAGAGAGAGAGAGAGAGAGAGAGACTGCTATCTGGAGAGAAAGAGACAGAGAGGGGAGAGAGCGTTATCTGGAGAAAGAAGAGTAAATAAAAGAGAGAGAGAAAGAGAAAAAAAAACACTTACTACCAATGCTCGAGTCGTTGTTGAAGTCCAAGGCCTCCACGATCAGTGTGTACGACCTCTGTGAGAGACAGATAGACAGATAGAGAGAGAGAGAGAGAGAGAGAGAGAGACAGGTTAACACAAATCATGTATCAAGCTTTACATCTTAGAGCGTTCTGTTTCTCTAAAGTTATCAACCATCCCGGAATAAACACTCATTCTCACCAGTCAAGAGATGGACTTTCGTCGTTTCTATCCCTAAACATACACTATACAAACACACACACACACACACACACTCCCCCTCTGTAAACACCACAATATAAACATAAACCAACAACAAATGAAGTCAAACTCAATTCCTTGTGGTTTATTCCTCAACTTCTTCCTTTTAATCATCAGATAAAAGGACTCCAGAGATAAAAGACAGAACTCCAGAAACACAGGCAGGGATTCCAGAGGCAAAGGTCAAGATTCCAGGAGCCCCACGGAATTATTCCCTATGCAGATGAGGGATTCCCGGAAACAAAGGAAGGATTCCTTTGGGAGGGAGACAAGGTTTACTGAGGCGAACAATGGATTTTGGAAGCAAAGGAAGAGTTCTTGGAGACAGGAAAAATACTAGGGTCAGAGGAATCATTCGCAATTACAGAAGAATTCCGCATGGTTCCGGGAGCATTGGAAAGGAGATACTGAGAAAGACGAGTGGAAAAAGAGACATGACAATGATTTTTTTAAGTCAAATCACAGGAAGGAAAAAGAAAAGGTTCAGGGAAAGGGTTAGGCTGGGTTAGGGTGGAAGGCTTGTAAAGATCAAAGAGGAGATTCTGGGAAGTGCCAAAAAGACACTGGAGGAAGAGAAAAATTCCGGAGGAAATGGAAAAGATTCCCAAGGCATAAAACAAGATTCTGGGGTTAAAGGAAGAATTCAGGAAGCGTTTGACAAGATTCTACCATAAAGGTGTCCCAGAGGAAGAGGCAAGATTCCGAAGACAAAGGAAAAGATTCCCAAGGGAAAATATAAGATTCTGAATGATGAGATTCCAGATGAGAAAATAAAGGATTTCTAAGGCAATTAATGAGGAAATGAGATGCTGAAAAGGGAAAGTGGAAAAAGAGACATGAGACAAGAGCCTTAAGGCAAAAGACAAGATTCTCAGAAAGGTGGAAGACTTCCAGGGAGCAAATGCAGGATTCAGGAAGTGCCAGGAAGAGACACTGGAGGATAGACAAAATTCTGGAATAGATTCCCAAGGCTAGGACAAAGATTTGGGGAGTGGAAAAGGAATTCCCTAAGCAAAAAATGAGACCCTAGAAAACATGGAAAATGCCCATAAAAAAGAGATTCCAGAGAAAAAAAAAAAAAAAAATACATTCCCAGAGCATAAAACAAGATTTTGGGAACAAATGAAAAATTCCAAAAGCAAAGACAAGATTCAGGAAGCACCATGAAGAAATACTGGAGACAGAAACAAGGACAAGAGTCCCAAGACAAGATTTTTTTTTGGGAAGAAAAGAAAAATTCAAAAAGCAGAGACAAGATCCTCCACAGTCTTGGAGACAATTCCGGATGGCAAAAGAAAGGATTTCTGAGACAAGGCACAAGATCCTGGGAGCAGATGATGGATAGCGGAGCAAACACAAGATTCAGATAGAACAAAAAGTGATTCAAAAACCAAACTAAGGATACCTAATGCAAAGACAACATTCCAGATAAAAATGGGGGGGTTTGGGAAGACGTGGAGGATTTGGGAAGCGAAAGAATTCCGGGAGGCAAAAACAAAATATTCCAGAAGCAAGAGAGAACAAGGCAGAAATGAATAAAAAACAAATAACTAAAAAAGTCTTGTAAAATGTTTTTTTTGGCACAAAAATGAACTACATAAACAGCTCTGATTTTGGAACAGCTGCTTTGTGTGTGTGTGTGTGTGTGTGTGTGTGTGTGGTGAACAGTGCTGGGTGTAACCGTTACAAAGTAACGCGTTAGAGTACTTAGATTACTTTTTAGATGTAACGACTAATCTAACGCGCTATGTCCGCCATTTAAGCACTCCGTTATTTCGTTATTTTTTTCTAAAAATGTAATCCATGATTTAGACAATTTATGTAATCCCTTACAGCAGCCATTTCCAAACCGTTAGTGTGTGTGTGAAAGTCGTCCTACAAGCCCCGCCTTCGTTAACCCGCCCCCTCTGTTATTCCTGCTGTTACACCCCTGTCTCACCTATACGGTTTGACTAGGAGAGGACTGACGCGCAGAAAAATGGAAAACCTAATCACAGCGCCAAAACTCGCGGTGAATCATGATGAACCGTACTTACGGCCACTGCGCAAAACCGCGTAGGTGAGATAGAGGTATTAGTAGTTAACAGATTATGGGCCAGACATGGCTGAGTGATGATGGTAGAGTAATTATAAAGGTCTTGACTAAAACAACATGCATGAGGAATCACAAACGAGTTTTTATTTTCTGCAATGGAAGTTACTTTAACTAATTACTTTTATAAGAAAGTAACGCTGTAATGTAACTGATTACATTTTAATGACAGTAATTACGTAATGTAATAAGTTACTTTAAAAAGTAACGTCCTCCAACACTGGTGGTGAAGCGGGAATTGATTGGCTTGGGAACCCAAGTGCATGTTACTAGCCGTCGTATGACTCCCCACACACACACACACACACACGCATACATATAATATATATATGAGAGAGAGAGAGAGAGAGAGAGAGCGAAACCCCTCAGGGCGATAGTGAACTAGCCTGTTCCTGCTTTCTTTTCTCTTTTTTCGCTCTCCCTCTCTCTGATTATAGCAGGCAGTGAAAACAACTTCAGTCTGTGGAGATAGAAGCGTGTGTGCACGTGTGTGCGTGTGCATGTGTGCATGTGTGTGCGCGTGTGTTGGGGGGGGGGGGTGCAAAGGGTTCCTTCGTGGCGGCTCTCTTTTGAAGGCCTTTGTCACTCTTAATGCCACTGTCTCTCTCACCAATATCAGATAACAAGTCACACAGCAGAGTGTGTGTGTGTGTTTTGTGTGTGACTCTAAAAGAATGCGAGCGTATTGTGCTGAAGGGCCGGAGGGCCAGTGTGTGTGGGTTCGGAGGAGTGGATAGAGTGTGCGATTATGTGTGTGTGTATGAGATAGAGGGTAAGTGTAGCCCCTCTCTCCTCTCTTCACACACTCTCTCAAGCTCTCACACATTCTCTCTCTCTCTGTGTAGCACAGCTCAATGAAATACTGCAGGACATCATCCTCGCCAACGTGAGTCCTCACACACACACACACACACACACACACACACACAGCATGGTACAGCCTAACACAAGGCTCATGTTGGACATTCCCAGTCGGGGTAATGGGCTCCGGCTGTAGCAGGAGAGAGAGAGAGAGAGAGAGAGAGAGAGAGAGAGAGAGAGTTTAATCAGCCCCGCCCCCCTTGGACAGCCCCGCCCCCCCAGACATTCGCAGCTCTAGGCAAGCTATGTTTTTGCAGCCCCACCTGACATGTTGACATAAAACAAGACGGGATACAACCGCAAAAGCGAAACATCTACCGAGCCATGGGAAGGACGAGTTGAGACGAACATCCGAGTGAAAAGAATTTGTCTAAATATGGGTGGGGACTAAGTAATAATAATAATAATAACAATATTAATAACGTGTTGCGCTACTTTTCCAGCGATGAGAACCAGCGTCTGATGAACTGATTGAAAGCGAAAGCTCCTAGCCAATCACAGCGCAGGCCAGTTACCCATTAACTCGTTATACTACCTGCAGACCATGTTCACCGAAAAGAAAAGAAAAACAAAGAAAGAAAGAAAAACAAGAAAGATAAACACAGAGACAGCTCTGATGACATGAATAGAGGAGAACCGATGCACCGGGATATGGATTTTGAGAGAGAAGAGGGAGACAGGAGAAACGGGAGAGCTGGAAATGAGAAGTGAATGAAGGAGAAGTAAACAGATGAAAGGAGAGAAGACACGCGCTCTGCACTCTTCCTGTTTCTCAGCCATCACTTGGCTAAATGAAGCTCTCACACGCAACACTCGCGCTCTCTTTCACTGTCTCTGAGCCAGAGTGAGTGAAAGAGAACAAAAACTAAATAGAAATAGGCAAACACACACACACACATGCACGCACGCTCCCATGAACTATGTGCACCCATCAAGTTCACAGGGTCTAGTGAATAAAATCTCTTTCTCTTTAACACACACACACACACACACATACACATGTTATAGCCTCTTCAGCACAATGTCCTCCTGAGCTTCCTGTCGCCTCTCCATGGCCCACCGCACTGTGTATGTATGTGTGTGTCACCCACCAGGCTTTATTCACCCTAATCCGCCCGGCCCTACGCCCAGCGCTATTGTTTACCGCTAATACATACAGCCGCCGGTGGCCGGGAATGGAATACTCTCTCACACAAACACACACACACACACACAGCATTACAGACTCTAATTGAGGACGAAATGGAGACAGAAACACACACACACACACACACACACACGGTGGACAGCACACATCAGCCATTTATACACACCGAAGACAAAGAACAGAAAACATAGTAGAGCTGTTCGGATCAAGGATGCAGGGGTGGGGAGGGGGCTAAAAAAATTCACATCTACTAACAGAGTTAAAAAGAGAGGAACACACACACACACACACACGCTCGTAAAAAGGGGGATGTCTGGACATCGTCCGCACACCGACATCTATGTTACACGCTTTCTGTCTGCAGAGGTATGCTAACTTGAATCTCTCACAATGCTCTAGAGACTTCCGCTTTCACACAATTCAGGCATGAAAACAGGAATTTACAAAGATACACAGAAATTCACGGAGCTGCATCACCTTCTATTAAAGGAATTTTATGTTGGAATTACATGAAACAACATTACATACTGATAAATGCAAGAAGTTATAAACAATTTATGGAATTAGCCAGAATTCTGGAGCATTCAATATCTAACTGTAGTACTCTTCATTTAAAATATACAACAGCAACATCAACACCTGCATTTGGACTGTAGGGAATTTCACAAGTCAGAGTTTCATGGAATTGTCTGAAACTGTGATGCATTCATTATATGGCAAAAACTATGGCATAAACACACGGCTGCATCTAAATTTGGTACAGACAAAACTGTAAAATTCAATATCAAAAAATTTAGATATTGAATGCTTCAACCGGAATTTCATGGGAATTCTGATATATTTAATTTAAATGCAGAACTGCATAGAATTGCAGCATGTTTGATGAAAAAAAAAAACATCAAAAAAGTACATGGAATCGTGGTGAACTTTTGTAAATGATTGCATATAGAATCTAAGGCAATTCCATAAAATCGGAATTTCACGGAATTGCGGGACATTTAGAAGACAGAATGTCATAAAAATGTGGTATGTTCCATTTTAAACACACAACTACATGGAATTTTGTTACATTTTAAAACTTGGTGGGAATTCTGGTAAATTACATATAAAGAGAATATGCAGAATTTCATTGTGGCATGTTTGGTAAAAAGAATTACATATAACTTTGGTATACTTCATTAAAAAACAGTGCATGTCAATTCCATACATTGGAATTCCATGGCATTATCCGGCGTTATCTGGGGTAGCTGTACTCGATAGGCACAATGGCATGAAACTGTGGTAAGTTTCACCTAAAGAAATAACAGTATGGGATTTTAGTTCATAGCATATAACCAGGAATTGTATCCATAAGAACTCCTGCTACAATGGAATTGGCACTGCCAAATTGTCATCTATTTAGTCCTCTGTTATCTCCTCACAAATAATGTTTAACATCGTGTTTAAAAGCAGGTTCAATCTAAAGTTCGCCTTTTCCACCCACCCTGCACCCATGTGTTAACCATGATGATGAAGCCGAGTTAATTCTAGATCATTAGGGCAACAGCAGGGGGATTATAACACCACCCTGAGTTCTGTTAATAAATGTTCTCGGACGTGAGGCATTTCCTGGCTACAACACATCCGAACTGAGTAACCGGGAACTCCCTGAGCTAACAACAAACGTCGCGCCATCCAAAACCATCGCCAACCGACACAGCGGCTGCGTTTCTCGAGCAGGATCCAGAAATGAAATAATAAAACAAAACTGGAAAACCGGTGTGCTGTTGGAGAGCTGTATCCTCGCAACCTCCATAAACACACACCAGCCTTGCAGACACACACACTCAGTCATGATGCAAAAAAAAAAAAAAGAAAAAAAAGTACAACATAGGGATCAAAACACACACACACACACACACACACACACACACACAGAGTGCCTCCTTATAAACCTGGCCCTTTTGTTGGGTTCATTGTGCCGAGGGTCAGACCGGCACTGACTGGCGCTGGAATTGCTAGGTAGAGATTGAAGGGAAAAGAAAGCATGCAAGATGACAATGTCTAATTATTCTCTATTCAGGATGAATTTTTGGAGCTGGTCTGGACCATTCGAGGGACGGAGAAAGGGGGGCTGTGAGAGGTTTTGAAGATTGGCTGCCATGGCAACAATGCCTAATTGGCCCCCTCAGACTTGACTTGGTCTGACCCGGTATTGACAGCAAAGCCCTTTGGGGTCGCGAAAGTAAAACACGACACTAAGAAACAATCGTAGCATTCAGGATCTAAAGACGTAGGCAAATGTAAAGACAAACAACGACCGAAGCCATATTAGCCTTTGAGTTATTTACGCAAGTGTTAGTATTGAGTTAGGCTTTACAAAGAGCAAAACCACATAAAAACGGGGCGAGAAAACCCCCTGAACACATCACCACTCAAATTCTTTGATGCTAACTGGCCTAATTGGAAATCAATACAGGATTTTCCGGTCACCATTGTATGTGAGAAACAGTACTTGCAAGTTGAGGACACGAGGTGATAAACTGACGTGCGCCATTGTTTTGCGTCTTTGATCTAGCTAACGGTCCTGATAGTGAATCTACTGTCCATAGCCACCCCTCCCTCTTCCACTTCCTCTTCTCTCGCTGCCAACACATTCCCAATCTTGGGGTTTTAAAGAAAAAAGCTTGAGGAAGAGAGACGAAAGAAAAAATAACCGCAAAGGAATGCGATGATAGCAAACATCAACTGTTTACTTGGATGTATTTATAAACCAAAGCACCAAGGCAAAAAAAAACTCACCGGCCAGGCGAAGCTGAAAGACAGCACGATGCGAGCCTTGTCGTTCTCCGCCAGGCTCTTGGCTGACACAACGTTCCCACCGATCACTGGAGTAGATCCACTGCCGAAACTGCATGGTCCACCGGGGGTCACCCTGGACTGGTACTCCTTAAGGCAGAGGCGGAAATATGTGTCGCACTCGTCCTGCGTGCATCTGTTGTTGTCCTCCACATTTCGCGTGCCGTCGCAGCAAGAGCCGCTCTGCAGCTCCCCATTGACGTTCCTGACTGACAGCACACGCAACTCGAAGTGGCCTGATGCTTCACACAGCTGGGAACGGGAACAAGAACTCAGATCGTTAAAGGAGGAAAAACAAGACACAAACCCTTTATTTAAAGATCGAATTAGTGGTTTATTTTATGACATTTATAGCATGTGAGACAATGGGTACGTCCAAAAAGAGCTCGGAAGGACGCAGTCCAGGATTCGGAACATACCCTATATTTGTCATTCATACTCCAAAATAAATCTGCTATAAAGGGGGACAGGAAACAATGCAGTAAAATTAAACTTAAGCAACAACAACTTAAAAAAACCTTTTCTTTTCCTCCAGTGTTAACTGTTTATCTTGGTGACACTAAAACTGAAAAATCCTTTATTTTCTATAAAAAAAAAAATTGTGGTGCACTTTTTGTAAAAACATCTACATTTTTCTTTCTTTCTGTCCTTTTTTCCCATGCATGTTTAGGGAATCTCTGCAGCCAGGTTCTTGGAGGCACTTTCAAGGGATTCTGCTCCTTTCTGATCCCCAAACACACACTTGTTAAAAACACATCTCCCAGATTAGGTAAAAAAAAAAAAAACGATTCATTCCGGGATGAAACATGGAATGCAAAAAAAAAGGGACATGGAATGAAAGAACAATTTTTTTTTTCTTTTTTCAAAATATAAATAAAGTGGGAATTTTGGGGGGAATGTTGCAAGAATCTGTGCTACAAGTTTGCTGAACAAAAAAAAAAGATGAGTTGGGGGGTGTTTTTGTTTATTTGTTAGTTTTTGAGTAAGTGCATGCAATTTTGACAGGATGTTCAAAGTTGCAACTGGTAAGAGAAATAAATATGCACATAAAAAAAATGTCCTAGTTAAAAGTACTTGCGTGAACGCTTCAAGGAGCGACCTCGCTTCCACGACTCACCTTCACGCAGAAGCAGTGTATGAGGAGATGCACGAAGGCGGCGGCGGTGAAAGTGGAGCTCGGTGCCCGCATGGTGCCGCCTCTGCTGTCCTCCGGTCCTCCGCTCAAACTTCAGCCGAGACTCGGCCCGCGCGCAAACACACTTCCACCGCTCCGGCGCGCGCATGCACGAGCGCACAAGCAGGACGCGCGCGATCCCTTGGAAACCGGAATAAAATTCCTCGTACGCGTACGGAAAGTCACCCGCGCGTGCACCTTTCTTCTTCTTCTTGTGTTATCCACTTTTTTTCTTGCTTTCTTTCCCTTATTTCTTTTTTATTCTTCCTCCTATTATTGTTATTATTATTAGTAAACCTTTATGCCCTTATCGCTGCTCAAGAAGTTTTTATTCTCTTCCCTCTCGTTGTCCCCTCTGCTCCTACTCCTCGGAAAAAAAACCTTCTCTCTCCGGTTGTGGGAAAGCGAGCTTTCTATCTATCTATCTATACCGCGCGGTCCCGGGAGGAGGCGTGGCCAGCGCGGGGGCCTCATTAATATTAACACGAGGCGGGGCCTATCCTCCCGGATTCGGTTGCTAAGCCGTGCTGAAGTGAGTGGTCAGGTGTACAGTACAGCGGAGCACGACCTCGTCGTGTTTTTATAACAAAAAAAAAAAAAAGAGAGAGAGAAATTTTGGAGGAGATTACTGACAGGCAAGCGTGTTATTAATAGAATCATGTTTCAAAGATTTGAAATGTTTTATGTGCTAGTACCGTTTAAAAAGTCTGCACCTGTTTACCTCAGATTTACCTCACACGGCTGCGTTCTGCGTTTTAGCTAATGTTCTCCAAAAATAGGTGGTTAAATCCGAAAATGAGTGTGAAGAAATTTAAAAACAGTAACAGGGATTATTATCATATTATTATTGTTATTATTATCATCATCATCGCTATTTTAGCCTTTTTTTAAGTAGTCATGGTTATACTGTAGTATAAGGTAAAACTAGCTAGCCTAACTAAATTAGCACACATGCTCTTTTTGTACCTACGTAGCTTAAACACTTACTCAACTTTAGTTTTTTTATATATACATATTACAGCGGTACCTCAGCATACAAATTGAATCCGTTTCTAAGGCGAAATTTCGTATTGTGAAACATATTGTCCCAAAGGAAATAATGTAAATGCAGATTATTCATTCCAGCTGTCCAAAATATTACTAATTACCCATAGTATTTTTATTTTTTTGCATACAAAACTTTTCGAAAAGGCATGTACAGTAAATAAAGTAAAATATGAAAGAGACAGACATTAAACCTCACTTTAATTTATGGTTCCTCTTGTCACCAGCTGCTTTAAAAACGAACCTTTTAGTGGCTCCCTATTATCTTTGCTGCTGGGCTTGGTTGTTGTACAACCCTGCTTTTGGCTTTCCACTGACACAAACAAGTTTAAAAAAGCCCTACTTGCGTGTAACATAGGCACAAGCCGTCTTTTGGTTCAGCTTGGTTCTGTTGCTTGTATGCTCAAAATGCTTCACATGTCGAGGCAAATTTCTTGCAAAATTTTAGTATTCAGGCAAAAATATTGAGTAGATAATTTGGATTATTAAGCCTCCACTAAAAATTGTAGTTAGAAGTTTATAATTTAAGTTGTACTGCATGGATCGCTTTAATTTCATTATACTCGTATAGAGACAATAAAGGATCTTAAATTTATTTATCTTGTATACAGGGTCACAAGGGGCCTGGAGACAAGGCGGGGTACATCCTGGATGGGGTGCCAATCCATCGCAGGGCACTCACACACTCTTTCACACACTACGGGGTAATTTGGCAACCTCAATTAGGCTTATCTGCATGTCTTTGGACTGTGGGAAGAAACCGGAGCACACCGGAGGAGAGCCACAAAGCACGGTGAGAACATGCAAACTCCATGCACACAGACCCCAAGGCGGGAATCGAACCCAGACACTGGAGGCGCAATGCTAACCACTTAGTCACTGAGCCTAAAAACTTTGGTTTAAAGAGTTTTTGAGAAAAAAATCTTCATCTTAATATTAACACACTTACGAATTATTATTTATTTATTTATTTATTATTACTTATAAGTGAAAGCGTTTGAGGGCCTTTCATCCCTTCCATCTAAGAGAGCTCAGACAATTGGCTCTCTCCAAGGTCCCATCTGCGAGAGCCCACAAGCATTTGATTCATACTTGCGATCTTCGGAGGACAGGGCGAGCTCGTTACTGCTGCGCCACTTGGGGGCTACATACTTTTCAATAAAAAAATGTAACAAATACACAACTACTAACAAGCAAGTTACCTCGTTCACATAGGCCAGGCATCACTAAATTGCTAATCGCAGTCCAGATTCAGGCCAAATGACAGTTCTATCCGAGCCCTGATGCTTTTCTGATAAAAGAGAGTAATTAATATACCAGTAATCTAGCTATGGTATGCGTGACTATACATACAGTAGCACTCAACGGAGTCAATCAAAGCAAGTAGTGTTTAGACAGTGTGTGCCGAAGAAACAAAACGAAAGCATGGCTTACTCCAAGAAAAGGAAAGTATGAAAACAGAACCTTCAAGAATGAATGGACAAATCAATTATTATTTTTCGTCCTTCAGAAAGTTTAAAACCAGTCATATGAAGTGCCCTTAGGAGAAAAAACATGTTTTGTATATATTTTTTATTTTTTAAATAGATGCCTATTCAGGTATGGAGACCTGAATTCTACCATTAACATGAAACTGAACTTTGCTTGAAGAAAATTGCATTGATCGTGCCTTCTAAAATTCAGTACCCCTGCAATATACATTAACTAAGGTAAGTTCTTATTATTTCATTCTGGTTGTAATGTTATAACATAACCAAAGTTCTTGTCTTCTTCTGAAAATACTAGGGAATTCTACATCACTAATGTGCCTTTGGTGTACAGAAAATATTTGTGTTGCTCACTTGCTGCATGCTACGTCACGCTTAAGTATGAGAAGGCATTTTAAAGGACAAATTGAAGTAGCCTGGCCAACTATTTAAGATTTAAAGCTTTGCTCTGTAAGTATCATCCAGGTAAGTCTTACAGGTAAGAATTTGACTTATTTTACTTTTAAAACATTAAGAGTATCAATGTCACCAAACTACAGAGTCCGCACAAATCTCGTCACATTCCTTCCATTTGACCATGAAGATGTTCTTGGACTTGCTGATGCTGGTCTGTGATAAATTGTAACTTCAGTCACTCAATAGTTCAGGCCTGAAATTCCCACAAACAGTTTAGTCCCTGAGCATCCAATAACATAAACGACTTTCTTGTTATACTAAATTTCCAGTATTCTAAAAAACAGTATGACCACAGATAAATTCCTGCCATCTGATATCATCCAAATGAGGATGGCTTTCCTGTTAAGTTTCGTTCCTCTTAAGGTTTCTTCCTATTTCCATCTCAGTTTTTTCTTCATGTAAATGTTTTTTCACCATCAGCTTGCTTATTGGGGACAATTTGATAATTATAATTTAATAAATTTAATAATGTTTTTTCTCAAACTCATTCCTATATATATATACATATATATATATATATATATATATATATATATAAAGCTGATGTAAAGCTCCTTTGCAACAACGACTATTCCTAACAGAACTATGCAAATAAAATTAATTAAGTTGAATGAAATAATAAACAACTCAACAACGCCGCATAGCTCAGCGTCAGACACCAAACATGCCTTGGGGTAGGTGAATCAATTCCTTATCTATCATAGCCACCTGATCTCTGGAGAACCCCCCATTTTAAACCCCAATTAATAAGCACTGACGGATATATAATTTATCAACTGGGACCAGGATGTATTCCCAGAGCTGGAGCTACTGCGACTGGTGCATCTGTAACGACAGCTGGCTTGGGGTGACCTATTTGAAGGTGCACACCCTCTCAAACCAATTCCTCCACTTTACAAGAGCGAAAGAATGACAGAAAAAAGATGGAGAGTGAAAAGGGCAGTGGTGATGGGGTTCTGTTATGAACCAGAGGTGTCCACGGGGGCAGTGGCCTTTATTCTGTGATTGGACCAGCTGCTTTAAAGAGGAGCCATGAATAGATAATAATGCCGTTTTCTGAAAGGAAAGTGCAACCCCCCCTTCCTTCCCTGCCACCTCCACAATCCTCCCAAACAGCCCCGCCTCCTCATCTGGGCGGGCCTGATGTGGATAATTACACCACACACACACTGGAGACAACAGTGAAAAGGAATTAGACAAGAAAGACAAACCACTTAGACTGAGAAGAAAGAAAACAGATTAAGATAAAGAGATAAGATATGGACTAGACAAAGATTGAGGGGTGAATAATATTGAGGGAGGAAATATATATACATAAACAAAGATGGAGGAGGAAAAGTGAGAGAAAATTGGAGGCATAAACAGTGAGATTGAGCCAAAGAGGAAGGAGGATTAAAGATAGAGGAAGATGGACAGATAAGGAAGAAAGATTTGGTGGAAGTGAATGCAGCGGAGAGAGAAAGAGAGGAGGAAGCAAGAGAATAAAAAAAAACTATGGTTGGATTTATTGAAGGATTGGAGCAAGAAGAAACCTTAAAAGAGATGATGAAAAAGAAGCCATTTGTTGAATTTATTAGAATTATATGGTATGGAGATGCTTGACCGAGGCTCAGTACAGCTTTGCAGTTTGGTTGATGAACATGAGGCTTCTGTCTCATATTTCTCAAAAATACCCCAAATCTTTACAGTTTCCTAAAGCCCACCCCGTCTCCTGTCCAGTGTGCTTGTGTCCAATCACATTTTTTGCCTGAAGCATTTCCACACAGCTAATTTTGCTCGACCAACTGGAAAACTGGCTGATGTGCGTCCTGGGAAACGCCTGCAGCCAAAACATGAATCACAGTTTGTTAAGCAGGACAAGGACTCACTGACAGTTGGACCAGAGCGAGAGAGAGGATCTGCCATGAACAGCATGGGGTATGGCATCAGGATTGTAACATGAAATACCAAATGGTAAAACATGATGAATATTGTTACATATTGAATCTAAACCAAGCAAAGTGATGGAGAGAACGAGTGCACAATTCAAACTATGAAGATAGTAAAATGACCTCAATCTGGTGTCAATCTAGTGAATCGCAAAGCCAAATGTCCTCTATCAACATGTACACAGAAGAGACCTGTGGTTTTTCCTTACAATTACAAGCAGAACTGAATACAACAGTAATAGAATGAACAAAATCCCCCAGCGACTAATTCTTTAGCAAGTATTTCCAAAAGGCACTGTGTTTCTGAGACATAGGAATCCACAATGTCATCACAGAAATGCTTTTTCTATTGCACCATTCACATGACATTCCTCTGGTGCCTGTCATAGACGCTGGAAAGACATCAAGAATGCAAGGGGCAAGGGGTATGGGAAGATAAAATGGGCCGATTGCATGGTTTGCAAATGTTGTTCTGTGCCAGTACATTGTAATTTACAAAACAACAATACGAGCGTGGAAGAGTTGGTATAAATCCAAGGTGAGTCTAGGAACGATGGACCGGTGAGCAGGAATCTCATCTGAATGCAGTACCACTCCATTTCAAGGCACCATACACATACACATTCAGATTACTTAGTGACCTTTCTGGGAATTTTTACCCCAGTCGATCTAACAACCAGCATGTTTTTTGAAGTTACCTGGAAGTAACCTATTGAAAATGGTAGTAAATATTGGTGTATGAGATGGCAAATGGCTGTATCACATAAAAATAACTGCAATAATTAGTAGGCTATAATAGTTGCAATCCATGTTGGATGCTGGTGGGAAGCATTACTTTTAAGTTATTGTATTGCTTTTAAGTTGTTGTGTGTTTTTTCACCTTTGGAATCATTTGTGTACAAGTAGTGCTAACCTAATGTCTTACTTAAGATTAATTAGCAAATGCTAGGAACAGCGAGAAGAAGGAAATAGATTCATAAAGTGAGAATTTGCCTGTTTTTTTTGGGGCAGAACTTTTGGGGCAGATCAATTCAAGCACCTTTTTTGTTCTTTTTTTGTTTTTTTACTTAGACATTTCCTGCTATTCTGGTAAACAAATTTTTAAAAGTTTATTTGGTTATGTTTCTGGAGGAACAGTTCTAAACTTGTTTATTGACTAGGAAGGTTAAGTATCAAAAGATAATAATGAGGCCCAAAAATATGACATGTATTAAAAGGAATCTGACTTTTCCATGCTTGTATCCCATGAGAACCTCCTTTTTTTCTCACGCTGCTCCCACATTTTTTGCGGTTATGAGCAAAACAGGTCAGGGTGGATCAGTTTGGACAATCATAGCGGAATAACAAACGTTTTATTGCCCAATTAAATGCAATACATGACACGTCGCCGCAGTACCCACCCAAGCTTGATGCTGCACTCTGATTGGTGATGTCTGTTTTGCTTCCACTGTCTGATGATGACTGTAGCCTAAATTGATCCACCCTGACCAGTTTGCTCATGATGCAGAGGAGTGGCGCAAGTCATCTTTTCTGATTTCCCTAAACTCTTCATTCACCCTGTATTGCATAAAGGCATGTAAAAAAAGGCTAGGGTTGCATTTTTCACATAATTGTATACACAGTGTGCATGAAAGAGAAATGAATGGAACGTGGACATTACAATGACCAATGGGTGTAGATAGAAACCACATGTAATGAGGGAGAAGAATGAAATCTTTCAAAGAGCATGAGAATTATTGGAATGGCTGTTTTATTGATAAATGGAGATTTTCCATCCATCTGTCCACACCGCTTATCATGAATTGCAGGATGCCTGGGGTCTATGCCAGGGAACTCACAAGGTGGGACATCCAGTATGAGTGCCAGCCCATTGCAGACCACATGCACTCACAGCTAATCATACACAATGGGCACTTTGGAAAACCAATCAGTCCACATGTTTTGTCCTACACCATTGTCCCCAAAGGAAATCCAACATGTGCTAGGAGAACATGCAAACTTGACTCTCACTAAAGTGGAGGCATATTCAAACCCCCAATCCAGGAAGTGAGAGGCAACATTCCTAGTCACTAAGCCACCATGGCTCTTAAATAAAAATTGTAGTCAAGAAGTCCCCGTACCCACTTTAACCTCTTGAGACCAAGAGTCTACTGTTGTGTACATTGCAATTTCTCCTTAGTGTTTCTCTTTATTATCACCTGATATTATCTGCTGAAAGGGCAGTCCTGACCGTTTGGGGCATAAATGTACAATATTTCAAGTCTGGACACCATGTGCTGTGGTGTCTGGCACCAGGACTTTGGTGGCAGATCCTAGGGTGTCGTGGTTTGTGGGGTGGGGCATCCATGGATCAGATTTGTTTGTCTGGTGCATTCCATGGATGCATGGTCGGATTAGGGACTAAGGAATTTCGAGGCTGGATCAACAACTTTGAACTTTTTGTCTGCTAAGCCCCATACACAGCAGATGGAGTTGCACTGAGTGTTCTGATACCTTTCTATCAGGGCCAACATTGAATTTTATTAGCAAATTTTGTGAGATCGGACTAGACTGGCTGGCCTTTGGTCCTCACTGGTATAGATAAGGCTTTGGTGTCCATGTTCCTGTCACCAGTTTAACCAATGACAGGTGAATTGAATAACATTGATTATCAATTATATACCAGTAAACAATTGATAATCAATGTTATTCAATTCACCTGTCATTGGTTAGTTTTGCAGCTGATCAGTGTATAGCTAATGTAGTGGGGACATATGATGACATTTCAGCCTCAAGAGGATAAAATATCATGAAAGATGACTAATGCTGAGAACCATCATAAACATTGAGAATATTTTTCCACACAACCTTGTAGTTTCTGCAAAGAAGTTACTTTGGTAAACTTTGGTAAATAGCTTCTTAAAAACGAGTTTTAGCAGTTGTCATCTACTGGACTGGAGTGTGGCTCAAAAGTCTGGCAGATAAATGGTTTTGTGTTTGTGTGTCTGTTTATAGAGTCATTGGTATACTGTAAGTATATTTGCATGCCTGTATAGAAAAAAACATATTACATAGTGTTAATTTTTTCAGCTATTTTAATTTTAGTCTTAGTCTTAGTCCCCGGATAAATGTCCCTGTTATGTATCATCATATTTCATCAATCTTATTCTATTTTTGTTTATAGTAAAGTTTTAGTCGACTAAAAGTCTGGACATTTTAATCTGGTTTTAGTCAGTGAAACCTTTAAGTAATATAGTCAATTAAAACATACATTTTAGCAATAAGATTATTATTAATTAACCCTACAGTCAATCCAAAATCCTTTTTTTTCACAAAATAATTATCCTGAAATTTAAAATGTATCTTTTCATCTGAACTTTTCAGCTAATTATATTTATTTTTAACTATCACAACAACTGCTGCATGTTTTTTTAAACTACAAAACAATAAGAGCAGTATGGACAAGTCAGTGTTTTAAAACATAAAATATATATATATATATATATATATATATATATATATATATGAATTTACACACTTGGACTGTTGTAAGGATAGCTCATATGGGCCACAATAATTTGCTAGCCTAATGGGTTTGGTAACAGTTTAGGTATAAAATGAAATACATTACATATAACAAAACATAATTGTCACAAAGAGGCTGTAAAACTACCTTGAGATTTGTATGGTATGCCTTGAGGTGTCTCTTCAGGTTTATGGTATTTTCCCCATAATTGTGTGATTATTGTGTGATATTATTACACCTCGGCTTTTTTTCTCCAGGTCAATATAAAGAAAATGGGCCCAAATATAGTCTCTTCTCTTTGGCCTAAGTATTACTGCTGTGATGACGAAGAGTTAAAGGTGACCAAGCTTGTAACATCTCGTCAGTGCAGACGCAAACTACTCCTGATACACTGCATGCTGTGACCCTGTAAACAGTGTTGCAGTGTAATGACCTAAGAGGGATTTTTAAAGAATTTATTTGCACATTATGGTGGAAAATAAGTATTTGGTCAATAACAAAATTTTATCCAATACTTTGTTATATACCCTTTGTTGGCAATGACAGAGGTTAAACGTTTTCTGTTAGTTGTCACAAGGTTTTTACACACTGTTGCTGGTATTTTGGCCCATTTCTTCATGCAGATCTCCTCGAGAGCAGTGATGTTTTGGGGCTGTTGCTGGGCAACCCGGGCTTTCAACCCCTTCCAAAATTTTCTATAGGGTTGAGATCTGGAAACTGGCTAGGCCACTCCAGTACCTTGATATGTTTCTTACGAAGTCACTCCATCTTTTCCCGGATGGTGTATTTGGGATCATTGTCATGCTGAAAGACCCAATCACGTTTCATCTTGGGTGCCCTTGTGGATGGAAGAAGGTTTTCACTCAAAATCTGATGATATATGGCCCCATTCATTCCTTCCGTTTACACGGATCAGTAGTCCTGGTCCCTTTGCAGAAAACAGCCCCGAAGCATGATATTTCCACCCCATGCTTCACAGTAGGTATGGTGTTCTTTGTATGCAACTTAGCATTCTTTCGACTCCAAACACAACAAGTTGAGTTTGTTTTATCTGACCATATGACATTCTCCCAATCCTCTTTTGGATCATCCAAATGCTCTCTAGCAAACTTCAGACAGACCTGGACATATACTGGCTTAAGCAGGAGGACACGTCTGGCACTGCAGTCCCTGGCGGCGTAGTGTGTTACTGATGGTAGTCTTTGTTACTTTGGTCCCAGCTCTCTGCAGGTCATTCACTAGGTGCCCCTGTGTGGTTCTGGGATTTTTGCTCACAGTTCTTGTGATCTTTTTGACCCCATGGGGTGAGATCTTGCATGGAGCCCCAGATCGAGGGAGATTATCAGTGGTCTTGTATGTCTTCCATTTCCTAATAATTGCTCTCTTCACAACAAGCTGCTTACCTATTGCAGATTCAGTCTTCCCACGTCTGGTGCAGGTCTACAGTTTTGTTTCTGGTGTCCTTTGACAGCTCTTTGGTCTTGGCCATAGAGTTTGAAGTGTGACTGTATGAGGTTGTGGACAGGTGTGTTTTATACTGATAACAAGTTCAAACAGATGCCATTAATACAGTTAACAAGTAGAGGACAGAGGAGCCTCTTAAAGAAGAAGTTACAGGTCTGTGAGAGCCATATACTTGCTTGTTTGTACGTGACCAAATACTTATTTTACTGAGGAATTTACCAATTAATTTATTAAAAATCCTACAATGTGATTTTCAGATTTTTTTTTTCTTATTTTGTCTCCCGTAAGTAGTTGAAGTGTAGTTGAGGTATAACTATGATGGAAATTACTGGCCTCTCTCATCTTTTTAAGTGGAAGAACTTGCACAATTGGTGGCTGATTAAATACTTTTTTGCCCCGCTGTATATATATACAGTATGTATATATATATATATATATATATATATATATATATATTTAATTGTTTTTTTCGTCAACAATATTGCATGCTGATTCCGTCATTGTCAAATCTCATTAATATCCGTGAAAAATTCGTTATCATCTCAGTCATATAAAAAAAAAAATCGTCAACAAATACTTTCCGCCAGTATTTTCATTGACAAAATTAACACTAATATTACATAACATCTTTATTAACAAACTTAATGCAGACTCCTGGGTTTTGCATAAAAATAGAAAGAAAAGCGTGTTACCAACTCTGGCTTACAGTATTGCACAAAAGTCTTAAGCACATACAATAAGTAAATAAATGAATAAATAAATGCCATAAGCTAAAATTTCTTTGAAAACATTTTTACATAAAATAAACTTCTGTAAAGAACATTAAATATGTAAAAGTATGTAACATTATGTAAACAATAAATTAAATAGTCAATAATTTGTGTTAAAACTCTTTGCTTGAAAATAATCAGTAGTGTTAGATATACATTTGTGTCGTTTTATCAGTAAAATAGTTATTAGGTTTTACTAAGTGTGCTGGAGAATATGCCACAGTTGTACTTCACACTTTCTGCAAAACCCAGGACCCTACTATACATTAGTTTCTTATCTGAAAACTGGTCTGTTATGTAAGATGTTGCTTTCTTTTCAGGTATGCGAATATTCTTCTGGTTTTGTACAGTACATAATAATCCAGACAGGCTAAATGTACATAACTAAATTTGTACTAAACATAATATGGTGCCTGTATCTGTTTTGACAAGCATGACCTGTCTATCACTCCTTCAGTCTGTCCTTATGACCACATACAGTATATCCGAGTGGTCCTTGCCAAAAGATAAAGCTGAGTGTTTGTGAGTGTGCAAAAGTTCCCACAACCGCTCCTTTCTGATCTGCGTGTCACTCTCGTGTTAGCGGAAAAGTTGCGTAACAGGATGGCTTTGGTGAGAAAAGTTTGGGAGTGAGTCAAAAAGCATGTACCTGTGTACATGCTTATTTGGATACAGTGCTGGTGATAATTCAGGTTTGCTGGAGAAGAGCAAAATTATTTTCGTGGCACACCGTCATAGCCCGAGGGATGAACCTCAGTACTGATAATTATCCCTTTTATTTTTCTTGTGTTGTCTCATGCATTTTTCTGTGTTTACATCTAATACTGTCATTATAAATAATAACCACGTTCTTATTTAATAGCCTTATTTGCTTTGGCGGTTAATTTCTAACATTCTCCACACATTGTTTAGCTGAGAGCAAGAGAGTTTATAACTAACCCGAGAGGCTTTTAATGCCTCATCTACTTCAGGCACGGCTAAGTATTCGCACAGCATGTGTGTGCATGAGTGTGTGTGTGCGTGTGTGTGTCTGTGTATATACGTGTGTATGCTTGAACAGGTGTGAGGCCTGACCTCATAGCAGTCCTCCACTTTCCCAACTTCTAATGATTAAACTTACTGCAATACTGTGCATGTGTGTGCATGCTGCATTACACTTAAAAATGTTTGTGCTGATCCATCATCATCATGCATTAACGTTAACAAAGTGAAGCGCAAATCTAAATAAATCAAGATTATCTGGTTAAAGCAGAAGTTTGGCAAAAAATGATATTTGCACAATGTTCTCTTTTTTCCCTTAAATGTAGTCGATCAGACACGACATGTCTCTGAGTGGGTTGTACATTGGAGACAAAGATTTAGGCATGTCGTTTGTATAGTGTTAAACTTGTAGCTTTGAGCTTATTCTATGCATTTGCTGCATCAATCTTGCAAATAAAAAGAAGCAAAGATTGGTGCATGGACAGAAAAGAAAGAAAAACTAAACTTTTGGGAAAGGAAACATTTGACTTTTTGGATGAATGTAGAATGGGATACAAAAGATCAATGGTGCTTATAAGAAATTTTTCCATGTACTACAAGTTCCCGTTTTGCCATTAGTATGTACAGTACTAGTAAATTTAATATGGTACGCCCACTGTGTACCCTCTACTGTAAGTACACAAGTACTTGTTAGAAATGAACAGCATTCTGTTGTTGAGGACGTTAGGCACAGCAGAGATCACATTCTGAGATTTTGGTTCAAAACGTCTGAGAAAATAAATTAACCACTAGTGAGAACATCATATTATAATCTTAAATAACCAAATAAATCTTTGGCAATTTGCAGTTTTGGTCCACGTTCATAAACATATTAATTGTGTAGTGTACTAAAAGTTATTGAGTATGGCATCATGATTTAAGCACAAGGCCAAACCTTTAAAAAAGTGTTTCTATTAAAATTTTTGTATCAGTAAAATCTCTCTTAAGCAGTCCTGTGCTTGGACTGAATTCTGCCCTGCTTTTACATCACCCCGGATAAAAGAGTCTACCCAATGAACAAAAGTAAATGTTAATGCAGGATTAGCTTCTGGCCTTTGAAACTCTCTAAATGGACACCAAGGACCTGACACTGAAGCAAGCTGATTGTCTGTTCACCATCTTTCTTTATTGTGCCTCTTCTTCGTGTACCTTGGCAGCAAAAAGCTAAAAAGCATGACTGCTGTTAGCTAACCCACATTGTTTCAGCCTCTGGAGGTTGTTTGGGGACAAAACAAAATTAATTGAGGCTGTTTAAGTCTCTTTGCTTTGGGAGAAGAAGTTGCTTGAGAGGAGCCAGACACAGCAAATATACACACACATGCGCGCACACACACTTCAGACGGCTGCATCCTTCTGTACCATTTCAGCACAACACCCTTGGGCTGGTATAAAAGGTTTAGTAAAAATTCCAATAAAAGTTCTGATTAAACAAAAAAAGCAATTTAGGTAGTTCACAGTTCTGGCTTCATATTATTAGGGCTCATATCTTCCTTTCAGTTTTCCCACGCCAGAAGATCAGGTGAATAAAAAAGAAAGATTTCCAGACGAATACTGACTGAGTGAATGACCTACTGATTGGAAGGTTAAGAGTTCACATCCTTGCACTGCCAAACTGCCCCTGGTATGTCCTTGAGCAAGAAGCTTAATCCTCAACTACTCATGGTGAAAAAACACTATTCAGATCAGAAAATTTAAATGAATGACCAATGTGTTTGGTAGAAGCTTAATATGGCTTACATAAAACTGAACTGTGTAATATTTTTCATGCATGTATGCTCTATGAGGCAGCATGGTAGTGTTGAGGTTAGCACCATGCCTTCACACCTCCAGGGTGGATGGTTTGATTCCTGCCACAGGTCTGCATGTGGGGGATTTGTATATTCTCCCAGTGGTTGGTCGGTTTCCTTCGGGCACTCTAGTTTCCTCCCACGGTCAAAAGACATGCAGAGTAGGGTAATTGGCTACTTGACACCCCATCCAGGGTTTACCCCACCTCGTGCCTCCTGTGATCCTGTACAGGTTAAGCATTATAGAAAAAGAGTGAGAGTGAGTAAGTGTACTGTATGTTGCCCTTATTTAAGGGTTAATCATCAACAAAGAAACTTATTTAAAAAGACTAATTTACATTTTCTTTCTTAACTGCAAGTCAACCAAGGCATGTTTGTTTTGCTGTTTAATACACCATAATTTTATACTAGGTCTACAAAGATAATGTGCAGTAGCTAACAACAGTGAATGACTATCTCACGTAATATCAACATTTTAAATTTTTATATATATATTCCCTCCCCTATATTCCTATCTTTCTATATTTTGTAATATTTTTATTATGCCCTTATTTGTACAGTTTGTTTATTTTACTAGTTGAATTTATTTTCTTTTGTATTTCATTTATTTTTATTAATATTTATTCTTTATATATAGTTTTTATTTTCTTTTTAAGGTCACCGGCGGTCGTACAAGCATTTCAATGCATATCGTACTGTGTATGTGACAAATGAAATTTTAAATTTGAATTTTGAATTTGAATTTGAATATCTTAAGTAAAACCCCATAAATGTAGTATAAATTCAGTATACACTAGATGACCCCAAGCAGAATAATGTGGTTAGGTGAAATAATGAAATCATAAATAAAATGTGTAACTATTGATTATCATTTGCATCACTTCCAGAGCCACCCTCAAACATACAATATGGAGGCAGATTCCATCTTGTCATTCGCTGCTCTGATAAATTTTGCTATTGTTTATAGATGAGACAGGAAGTCTCATTATGACCTCGACCACATCAGCAAAGCTGTGTGAGATCACAGAATAACTGGATGTGGTTTGGGTTGTGCACAATAGACTGCCATTGCTAGTTTGCCACAATGTCTAAGTAGCTGTTTTCAAAATTAAAGAAACGAAAGTCGGACACCAAACACATCTTGGCTGATTGACTGGATTTGCGGTTAGAGGCAACATTGTTTAAGTTGCCAAACCATTTTGTTAATGCAGGATGTACGTATAAAGATGCTAGCACACATGGATCCTTTAAGAAGTATATGTTTCACTCTGGATTAGAATGGAAAAAATTACCAACCTCTGTGAATCACCCTTTTCAAAAGAAAAAAACTAATTAAATAGCAAATAAATTTTGTGAAATTTCAAAAGTGCATGCGTAGAAAAAGCAAAATTATTTGTCAGTATGCTTTAATGATTTGATTACAATAAAACAATATTTAAATTTGCGGGAGTTATAAAAGACAGGTGTCTTGCGGTTCAATACTTTTATGGCCAACTAGAATTGGATTATCAAACTGACTTTAGAAAATATCTTATAATTTATAACCACCCAAGACAATTCGGGATCAGCCTTTGGGTCATAATGTGGGCTACTGGAAGGCACACGTGTTCCTGACAACACACACATGTATATCTTTCCACCGTCTTAAACACTTCGCCACAAATATGCAGGAAACGCCAAGCTTTTCTGGGTCAGATATAAGGACAACACAGCATTTTTAACAGCACAGCAGACATAAAATAAATTTTCATTCCCTAATGTTTCATGGATAATACGTTATAACTCACTCATTCTCTATACCGCTTATCTTATACAAGGTCACAGAAGATTTGGAGTTTGTGTTTTACACAACGAAAATGTTAGCTGAAACCTAAAAAACTAATCACAAGCTTTCAAATATACAGTACCTCTCAAAATTTGGACACACCTATTAATTCAATGTTCTTTTTGTTTTGTGATTTATTTTCTACCTTCTAAAACGATACTTAATTTTTCAAAACGATGAAATAAGACAAATGGCAATAGGTAATTAAATAACAGTCACTTTTTATATTAAGACATGGAGGTCAGATATTTTGGACAAGTTCTTGCAAGAACAGTATTGCTATACAATGTACAAAACAGTAAGTGCATTTGCCAAACCCATCAAGCACCATGATGAAACTGGCTCTCATAAAGACCATTATATTAATGATTCTCAACATTGTTCGCTGCTTGGTTTGATAAAAAGTTAGGAAAACACTTTAGTTGTATATCAATATTTTTTATGGCATTCTGTGCACTCAAGAACTCGAGAAATGGTTGATGTGACAGTAAGTACATGGGAATAGTAAAATTTGGGTGCACAGTGCAACACTGTTAATGAGAACAGAAAAACTGTTGTTGTTTTTGGCCACTTCCCAATGTGAACAAGGCGTAGTCAACCACCCAAACCACATACTAGTGTATGTGTAACCTGATATTCATACCAACAATGACATTTATTTTTTTATGTATTTTTCTTTTCTCTTTACCCAATTTTCTCATAATTTAGTTGTTTCCGAATTCTCACTCACTTGGCTTTCCCCTATTGCGTCACCTACCAACCCAGAAATTCTGACATACATGAAGCCACTGTAGTTGTTAGTTATACTACTCGTGTATCACTGAGCAGCTATATACACTGGGAGTCAAGCAATATCTGCCCTTTTCTGCATAATTGACTGCTTGCGATATTGAAAAAGATGATGGGACTGAGCCATCTCCTCTAACCATGATTAAAGGAGATGACTCTGGATGCTGGACTTCTGGTTCTGTGGTGTGGAGTGCTTTCTCTGTTTTTTTTTAAGATTTCCAGTGTCAGATATTTGTTTCTCTTGGTTTTAACAATTAAATGGGTGAAAAGGTATGCATTAAGTAGCTAGCTCTATTAGTTGTGTGGTCATTTTTCTCTGCCCAGAGACCGCCCAAAAACCAAGGCAACCATAGTAAACCAAGGCAGAAAAGCCTACTAGCACCCAATGTGAAAAGGTGGGACATGGTGGTATCATATATAAGATTAGTATAAACCACACTTTTACTGTGCTGTACACTATAGATTACTCTCTACTTGGTCTGTTAGGATGTTACACACCAGTAATTCACAAAAGTGTACAGAGAATGAAGTGGGTCACAACACTGGAAATTTATGGCGAGCAGTTAATGGATGTGGTCTTGAGTTTGTCGTGGGCTGACCGTGTTTAGCCTATAAAAAGAGTGTGTGTGTGTAAGAGAGAAAGAGAGAGTTCAATCTTTCTCTCCGTTTTTCTCCCTCTCTCTTAACCCTACCCCCCCCCCAACCCGTCTGCCTGCGGAAAACAATAAACACTCGGAAACATGAGCCGGCGACAACAGCGGAGTTCAAAACGCGCATCTGGACCGCAGCGGGGGGAAAAGAGAGAATCACTGGGAACAAACCAAAACTGGGCCTCAATGAGACACATGCACACACACAGACACACACACATATGATACAATCACATTCAGGCATGCACATGAATAGATACACATATATACATTGTACAACATCTTGAAATTGTTTTAGCATGTTATATGCATGAACAAGGAAGAAGATACTGCAAATTCCACCACACACACACAAATTCAGATCAGAGGTACAGCCATGACTTCCCTATGTCTTCACACAACAGCTCTATACACTGGGGTCAGAGGGCAATTAAGGTTACTGAGCGTGTGACCTTTCGTCACCCCCGAGGCTAAACTGCAAAGACGGCAGAGAGTCAGTATGTGTATACTTGGACGGGGCTTTCCACCTCTGTGGGAACCTGTGCAGGCTCTGACAGCAGAAAGATGAAAAATGTTAACCTGATAAGCCTCAATCTGAAACCAACTAGTGGATACAGGATGTGTCCGTTCCCATGAATGCGTGTGTGTGTGTGTGCGTGCGCAAGAGTGTTATACGAGACTTTAATATGAGTGCACTGAAAAACACGCATCTGCCAAGGTAAAATTTTCATGTCACAATAATTGCCTAACATTTAATAATGGTTTACAATATCACATTTATCTCTGTTGTCGGTTAGCACTTTCAGTGTAGCTCAATCTCAGGAGCACATAATGCTGTCAGTGTGGTTGTGTTCATTTGAATGCTTACATGAATATTCCATTTGAATGGTCTGTTCTTGTGGTATTCCAAAATTTCTGACTGGGTTTTGTGATTCGAGAAGGTTGAACTAACGGGAGCGTGGGTTGCAGTGTTGTAATGCAAAGTGCAATGTCCCAGCATGTCTGTGGAAAATGTCAATACCCCATTACCTGTATTATACATTTTTTAGTGAGTTAGATTGTTAGATCACCGTACTGGACAACTATATTTCCTGTTTGCTTGGGTATTGTGTTCTCGTAAATATCACTCCCAAGTTCAAAGTTAGATTTAGTACTAAAAAGCTAGTTAAATAGCATGACTAGCTAACAGACTTACCTCCATCCATCCATCTAGTAGTCCAACTAGCCAACTGCAAATGGTGATTAACATTTTACTGACATTTTATTTCCATTTTACAACACGGTCAACATTTACACACTACAGGCAATTTGGAAACGCCAATTAGCCTAACCTGTAGGTCTTTGGATTATGGGAGGAAACCAGAGTACCTGAAAAAAAAAAACCAGTCAAGCACGGGAAGAACATGCAAACTTCATGCACACGGAATCATTAGTGCTAACCATTAAGCCACTGTCCTGCCAACAAACTAACTTGCAAGTTACAAATGCTGCCTCAAACATTATATGTGGCTCAGCACCATCATCCTAAATGGATAACCTAACTAATTTGCTATGCATAAGACCATATATTAAAAAGAGAATTAAATTTAATTGATAATTAGTATTTCCTAGTTTGGTCATGATGCTGTCTGTCCCAGCTCTGATTGGTTAAATGCAATAGTGTTCCCAATGCATACTTCCTCAAACTATCCATTATTCCACATTAACCCTGATTGCTTTTCTTTTTATCTTTCTCAGCATAACATTTGTTTTTTTCTCTTTTTTGACCTTCAGATCTACACTAGACATCCATCAAGATGTAAAAAACAACCCTCCAGGCAACAAGTTTAATCAGCTATACCCACCCTCGCCAATGAGGCTCATTAGCAATACAAGGGTCTAACCCCAGTGGGAGTGGCTGCTAATTTAATCCCTGCAAATTACCATGGATACAGATTTGGTTGTGACGTTCAGCCAGAAAAAAGTGCTTAGTTACGTGAGCGTTGTTGTGCATTTGTTTAAATGCGGTAAATGGCAAGGGCTGGTTGTGGCAAAGTTTTTATAAGTGTTATGCTGTTAGTGCGTGATAATCAGCTCGAAATATGAGCAGCCCACTGGGAATTTTCTCGACCCTCCGGATTCCCACTCCAGCGTTGCACCAAGGTCATTTAAGGCTTCCTGTCGGGTCGTGTTTCAAACAGGCCACTTTTAGTGAACATCCACTCAATCACGCAGCCAGAAAACGTGTCCTATATTGCCTCGTTATGTTTCACTGACCTTACACCATCACGTTTTCATGCATGAGTTATAAGGGCCTGCTCAACCCCTGTGAGTGTGTGTGTATTGTTAAAAACCAGCTTGGTAACCTCTATTCAAGCTGAATCATGCGTTAGTTAAATTTGATAATTTATGCTACTTGCAGAAACATGTTAACAAAGGTGTCATGAGGAATGTTTCTCCGTTTTTTTTGCATGTTGAGAGAAAATGGTATTAAAAGATATATTAGCATACAGGTGTAGTAGTTAAAGTTCAGGCCCAATACTCAGCATGCAGAGAAATCACCACACTGACAGAAAGCCAGTGTTAGTGTCCTAACCTTGAACCTAAGCTAAGATATATGATTAGAAGGAGTACTTTGCTCACTTGAGTGTTCCACTTTGGGTTAAAGCCTCAGGCAGAATTATATGAGACAATTATATGTGTATGTGTAATCCTCAAAAACCTCTAGCTAATCCACATGTTCTTTAATTTCAGCCTTCACACACACCTGAACTATGTATTACTGATTCAACATCCATTATTACATGCTCAAGTGCTTTTTTTTTTTTTTTACCTAAACTGTAGAGTTTGTCTTGTCTGTTCTTAGCAAGTTGGGACATCTAATTTATTGTGTGACATCACATTATAAAAAAAGATGTAAGAATACGGTTAAACCCACTGCCATCAGATTGGTTCTTCCCCAAGATGTCACATTACAATTTCCTTGCACTGGGAGTACAAGGTCCAATCCTGTTCTAGTGAACAAGCTTTGGAAAGGTGTGCATGATTGGACTAGAAGAACTCGAGGGTCCTGCATAGAACCCTGACTGACCTCAACCCCACTAAAAACCTTTGGCCTGAAGAGCATCAACACCACAACCTCAGTACCTGAGCTCACTAATGCTCTTGGAGGTAAATGGAAGCAGAAATTAGATGTGCAGAAATGAGAAGCACACATGTTCTGGGTTGGACTACCAACCTTTTACAGCTGTGGCCAAAAGTCTGCTGCTTCAAGTGTCAAAAGCTCTTGTTGAAAATTACATTAAGTTTAAAGAGTCAATATTTGCAGTGTTGGCCCTTCTTTTTTAAGACCTGTGCAATTCACCACGGCATGCTGTCAATCAACTGGGCAATTTCCTGTCTGATGGCAGCCCATTCTTGCATAATTATTGCTTGGAGTTTGTCAGAATTTGTGTGATTTTGTTTGTCCACCCACTTCTTAAGGATCAACCACAAGTTCTTTATGGGATTAAGGTCTGGGGAGTTTCCTGGCTATGTTTTGTTCCCCAAGCCACTTAGTTATTACTTTTACCATATAGCAAGGTGCTCTATTATGCTGGAAAAGGCCTTGTTCGTTATCAAACTGTTCTTGGGTGGCTGGAAGTAGTTGCTTTTGGAGGATGTTTTTGTATCATTCTTTGTGTTCTTGGGCAAAATTGGGAGTGAGCCCACTACCTTGGCTTAAAAGCAACCCCACATATCAATGGTCTCAGGATGCTTTATTGTTGGCATGACACAGTATTGATGGTAGCGCTCACCTTCATACATATCTGGGAGCACAGCAAAGAAAAGTGGAAAAATCCCCTTTCTGATTGTTGGAGGTTGGAAAAAGCTTGTCCAGAGAAGAAAAGGCGAGCGCTACTATCACTCCTGTGTCTTTTACACCTTCACATAGTGATGTGGTCTGCAGCAGGTTTATAGATTCTGTAGTCACAGGTATCCAAAGCACAGGGATACAATTCACTTTTTCACAAAAGAGAAATCATAGCAGTGTTTTAAAAGTTTGGGAACCTGAATACGCACCATTATAGCCATTTGCATGCTATAAGATGATTGGGTCTTGTATTTTATGACACGAAAACAATGGCCTGGGATTTTTTAGCCATTTATTCTGGGAGAGTGCCTATTTTCATTCTTAATAACCAATCTAAAGAGTTTATATTTAAAAAAAAAATTTAAGCATGTACTAAATGTTAAATGTTAACGTTATTTATGGTAATGCAGGAACAAGATACACCAAATTTCTTGTGCAATTTAATTATCTTTATTTTGTTTTTCGAAAATCTATTTAACCTTCTTTTTTTCTTCCACTATATAAACTGTTAAACACTATCCAGGTATTTTTTCTTCCTCCTGAAGGTAAAAACAATGCGAACACAACCTCAAAGCTTCGACAGTGGTCTTTAATGTTCAATTATGTGCCTTAAATGAGTTTTAAAAGTAGGCTACATCCTTAAGATCCTCTAACTAAAGGTAGGAAAGCACGTACCCTTGAGGGGACCACCCGAGTGACAGGCGTTTGTGAGTTTCCATCTGGGCTAATGAGTGTACATCTGAAGTGAAACAGAACCTGGGTAACCTCTGTGTTCTCCGGCGGCTGGAAATGATTTCTTGGCTCGGTGTCGTGTGTGTAAAGCTGCTGATGAAGCTGAGAAAGGTGATCGTTTGTGATCTTTACAGAGTAATGCTGCAGGGAAACATGAGGGAACCTGTATTACTTACACACACACACACACACATACACTCACACACAGAAACACAGGAGAGATTAAATATATGCACACAACAGGCACATTTTTAAAATTTTCCTGTTGGATTTTGTGCCATGTATTTGCCTCTCTCTCTCTCTCTCTCTCTCTCTCTCTCTCTCGCACACACACCCACAAACACATACTTGTTGCAGGCTTGCATGAAGACCAGCACTGATGATTTATGATATCTCAGTCATTCTCTCTCTCTTTCTCTCTAACTCTTAACAGCTGTCCGCAGTGGCGCCTTTCCTGTAGGATTAGTCTGAATGGACTTATCCACATGGGGTCTCTCTCTGACACACACTTACACAAACGACGCAACAAGAACAGAGTGAAGCAGGAAGTCCATGCTGATTTTTAATGTGACTCCTAACATGACGTCTTCTACATGTCTTAATCATCACACACTCGCATCAAAGGACGTCGTTTGGCTCGGCAACACCATGTGGATGTAAAACGACTTCTACTGTACAGCACAACTCAACTTTTGAACTTTAAGCCAAGCCCTCTACCTGAGCTGGAGGACTACAGTGACATCAAACTGACACTTTGACACTAGACTGAAACTCTAATTACCATGCACTAAAACAATCAGACCATAACTGCTAAAGTAAGAGTAAGATTTTTGGGGAAGTGCTGTTATTGGAGAACAATCACTTTGGCTGGTATTTGTTTGTCTATAACAACAGGAAAAGCACATTCTCTTGTGTCTTATTCCCTTTTATACCACATCTGCTTATATTTATTTAGGAATGTCATCCATTTATAGTTACACATGGAAACAAGAAACAAGTGAGTTCCTGCTATCACTTTCTTTATAGCAGCTACAAACAGACATTCCATCACAAGCCTCACTTTGTCTCTCTTAAAATATTTGCCAAAGCTTATGTTACTAAAAAATTCAAAGCATATACTCCTCCCTCCTAAAGATGTTGGAAAGTTACAGTTTTATCTCAGACTGTTACAAAGCAATCAAACTGGTGACTCTTTCGCTTTATATTCTATTCATGTGGATCATCTGCCGTATAGGTTCCCCCAGAATGAGATGTTACTATAGAAACAGCAATAAGTGCATTAATATAAACCCGTAGCTTCTCCACTGTCAGAGCTCCTGTTAAAGAAAACTAATCAACAGCTTCCGGCTGATCAGAATCGGTCTGACTTCAAGAGGAATAAAAATAATTACTGGTTAAATTTCAGGAGTGCCTTTCCAAATCCCGAGGGACACTTGGCAAACCTGGTAGCTAATAGGACGAGGAAAGAGGATGGTGTTGAGTGAAGGGGTGGGTGTTAATCGCACCTTCTTAGCAAAGGAAAGAGAAGACAGACGTAGAGAGATGCAGAGCTCTGGGGCCTTGACACTGAATGACCTCTTTGACCTTCTCATGATGGATAATCTGACCTTGGGAATGACAGGGAGTCCAGTCGTATTGGAGCTAACTGCTTGTGTAAGTAATTAAAGAAGCTTAGCTGTGTAGTGGAAGGCTTTAAAAAATCATTTTCTAATTCATCTTTTAAGGGTTTTTTTTTTTTTTTTGCATAGAAGTCTATTTCAACCACTAAATGTCCAAATCTAAATATAATCTTTTAAGACACATGTTTTTTTTTTTTTTTAACATTCTATCATTGTCCATGTTTGTTTCTCACCTTGGGGTGTGTACATGGAATTTGCATGTTCTTCCTGTGCTTGGCGGGTTTCCTTCAGGTACTCTGGTTTCCACACACAGTCCAAAGACAGGCAGATTAGGCTAACTGGTGTTCCCACATTGTTCCCGTCATGTGTGAATGCATGTGTGATGGTCATAAAATGGGAATAAATACAATGGTAATCACCATTGGCCTCAATTGTCCCTGGTTGGACTACAGAGGTTATTACTGTATCTTTACAAAAGGTTGTCCTGTCATTCACATCACTTTTGCTACAGTTTTGTTTTCAACGTTTGGGAGGTGGGGCCTATGCTGATGGTGTAATATTCTAGCTTACATAAAATTACAAAAAACGTCTCTGGGGGTTGGAGGTTCGAATCTTGCATCCAATTTTTGCATGTGTGGAGTTTACATGTTCTCCCTGTGCATGGTGTATTTCCTCCAAGCACTCTGGTTTTCTCCTACAGTCCAAAAACATGTTGGATTGGCCTTTCCAAATTGTCTGCACCATATGAGTGTTTATGTGCTTGTGGCCTGTGATAAGTTGCCACCCCTCCAATGTGTACCCTGCATATATTATACATTCTCTGGCCTAGGCTCCAGGCCGTATCCAGGTAAATGTTGTAGATAATAGATGGACGGTTTCAGTTTTCCAAGTTGGCCGTCTCAATACCCTTATAGTTTTCCTTGTGTTCATAAAAGACAGGATATCCTACCTCATTATTAAATGCTCTAACTTTTATGTCAGTCAGAATGAACAACATTACCAAAAAAAGTTGACTAAACCACAACAATTGTGTTGAACTGGAACGCTGTGTACATCTAATTTTGGGTCAAAGTCTTTATGTTAGTAACTATTCAGGTTTTCTTTTTTTTTCTCTTTATAATCCACTTCTCATCTACACAACATAAAAGCAGTCCTTGCCAGACTTGTTTCCTTGGATAAACCACTGACGAGGACAATTTCAGGCCTGTTTGGACTCAGTTATTTTTGGAAATGTTTGAGAATTCTTACACAAGCGAGAGCAGGATGATTTACAGTGTGTGAGCAGAGCTGAGATTGAACAGTGTTATCCAACAAATGATTTTTCGATTGTTTTGTACAAGCGCCCACAAAACAGACCAGACTTGGACTTGGTCATTGAGCAGCAGTCTGTGTGTGTGCATGGGTGCGTGTGTGTTTGTGTGTGTGGGGTCATTGCTCCAGTTATGAGCAGCTTGGTCTGTTTACTCTAAAGTCCATCTATAGCTGTGTGGAGTTACACACACAGACACACACACTACCCCCAAGTTTAACCATAAAGGAAAATGTTTAAATTATTTAACTTGAGCTTCTTTCTTATATATATATATATATATATATATATATATATATATATATAAGCTGCAGTTGTTGTAAAAAGGACGTTTTCATAACGGGCCAGCCAAATGTCCCTTGAAGCTCAATCTGTCAGAATTGGTCCTCACCAAGATCTAAAAACAAGCCCACACACACACACACACACTAAGCAGTTCCTAAAAATGAGGTTCATATGGGTTGATGTTGTGTTTGTTAGGGGATTTTGAACCGGTCTCTCCCTCTCTCTCTTACTTACTTCCACACACACACACACACACACACACAATCTCCTCTTTTCTTTTGCTCTTTCATGTGCCTGGCTGTGGAACGCCAAACATCTCTGACCTGAAACTGATCTCTCTCTTTCTCTCTCTCTCTCTCTCTCTCTCTTTCTCTCTCTCTCTCACACACACACACACAGATTGAATTCTGAGACACAAAACAGAAAAACCCCAAATCCAAAGTTTCTCTCATACTTTCTTTGCTTTTCCTTTGCACTTTTCCTCATTTTCACTTTCCTCTCTCAGTTAATGACCAGATGTCTGTCTATGTCGTCTATAGGTTTGAGTCATTGCCTGTGTAACTGTGACTCAGTATCTCTTTTTCTTTTTTTTCCTCTATTCACACATGATGCTCTGCAGATCCCGCCCTTAATGCAGAGGACGTGTTGGGACATTAGTTCTGAAACATGACTGATATCTGCCGTCACACAAAGCATCTTTTCTTTGCCTTCAAAGTTAGAGTGAGTTGCTCCAACGGCGATCATGGGCCTGTCTGAAACACTCGCGCGGCGGCCGCCACGATCCCTACAGAGCGTTTTTTGTCTTTTCAAAGAGCCAGCAATTACAGCAAAGAGAGGAAGAAGGAGGGAGGACAAGCATAAGAGTGAGGAAGGAAGAAAGCAAAAGAGCGGTGGAATTCCTCGTGGGAGAGAGTCCTTTATTTTTCGATCTGTCTGTGAGTCTCTCTCTCTGTCATGTTCCTCTTAGTCTGGCTCTGTGCAAAAGAAGAAGAAGAAGAAGAAAAAAGGCCCCGTGCTGGCCGGCGGCCCACTCGTCTCTTAGAACGTCACTTTATGGAGCAAAAACACCAACGCACCATATCAAACAATGTCCTGTCTCTTTTCTGCTGCGCTAAACGCCTGTGTTACGAGCTGGCTGATCCCTCTGTGGGTTCCTGGCCGCCGCGAACACTAATCTAATCAAGATGTGCGGCAGAGGACAAAACACTCTGCTTGCTAAATGTCTCGCACTGAGACAGCCTCAGCACGGCATCATCTACCAAACGCGACAAACAGCAACGGCAGGGGGTTGACCCTGATTTGTGTAGATCTTTTTATGAGGATCAGATCGAGTAGTTAAAGCCATAGGAATAGTGTTACTAAGTAAGTGTGTGCCAGCCAACGTCTGAGGAAAATGTTTTAGCTAATTACCATGTTTTATACATGCAATATTAAAGTATACAAACAATAGGAATGATACACACCCAACATATTAACATGAGATGTTTTAGTAAAACATTCTTTTAATAAATTATATTTAGATTGGGAGTGTGAAAAGCAAGAACTTTCCACTTGTGCAATAAAGTTGTGAACGGCACTTCACACGGTTTAGTCGCTTGTATGCTGAAAATGCCTAATATGCCGAGGCAAATTTCATGCAGTTAGTTTAATTTTCTGCTGTAGTTAGCTTCAACTTAAAGTGTTTGTGAAAACAAAGTTGCTAGGCAACTGGCCAATATGACCAGCAAGCACAGGCTAGCTATCGAGTAACACATCCTTGGTTAAATGAAACAAACCTGTTAGCGAAGTTTAACTTTTTCTTATCAGACAAATTGGATAAATTACTAAAAAAAGGAAATATAGAATCTTTTATACACTTAACTGTATATTAGCTGTACAGTATGTGTTTGTGAAAGCAATGTCACTATGCAACTCAGCAAGATGGCTACCAGGCATAATTTAAGACATAGCTATAGCTTAGCAACAAAGGAAATGAGACAGGACTGCACAAAAGATTAACATTTGCCTCGGATGTGTTAGTAAATTACTAAAAGTACTCTAGAACATTTGTAGACTATTAATTACCCTTACTATTAAATACCCGTGGTATAAAAATCAAGTGCTTCTCAGAACACTGTTGCTAGGTAACTGACCAATATGGCTGCTGAGCATAAGCTAGCCAATGACTAAGGGAAATTTAATTAGCACATATTTTTATTTTGGGGAAGTTAAACATGTTTTCTCATATGGTTAAACGACTACAAATTTTAACAGCTGTTAGACTGTATTACACATTAACTGTATGTTTGTGCAAACACCCCCACAAGGCAACTGGGCAGTATGGCCACTTGACATACGCAACGACATACGCTGACATAAGCACCAAATTCAAAAGTTTTTTAGGACATTATTGTTAGGCAACTAGTGAATATGGCTGCTGAGCATACGCAAGCTAATGACCAACGGAAATTTAATTAGCTAGCACATACTGTTGCAATGTAGTGATAGTGATAAAAGTGAGACAAAACCAACCAGAATATTAACATTTTCCTCAAATATATTTGTAAATGACAAAACAAAACACTATGTAGGAATGTAATTACACTTAACACTGACTAAGCGTGTTTTGTAAGAACACTGTTGCTAGGCAACTGGGGAGTATGGCTGCCAAACATAAGCTAGCTTATAATTGAGGGCAATTTACTTAGCTGGCAACACTCCTTTTGTGTCTTTCACACAAATTAAAGTCATAGAGATGTAGACAACGTGACATCAGGAATGTTCGCATTTCTTAAAAATGTATTGGAAATTTGCTAGAAAGAAATGTATAGATTACACTTAGCATCAACTGCTAACTGAACTTCCATGTTGACCAGATATGTCATAAGTAGATGGCTTCCTACAGGCAAATGCAAAGCAAATATTGTTGATAAGCAGCTGAGGAACATAAACACAGAGGGGAATTATTTAGCTAGTTACAGATTAGCCCATAAGCTGGACAATAAAAAGTCACAGCGTCAGCAAAAATGACACACAATTGTCCAGAACATTATTTCTCTCAGATGTGTTGACAAGTGACAAAAAAAAAAACTTGACTACAATATCAACTGCTAGCTGAACCTTTTTCGCCATTTGACAGACGGCAGTTACATTGTGAACTCAGTCAAAGCTATCAGAAAATTTCAAAGTGGTGGATAAAAGACGAGTGGGCTGTCCGTATGGAATCATCTCATAAACACTATAAACACACAACCCCGTTTGACGTAGCAACAGACACAACAGCGTGCTGTAGCCAATTACATCATCAGTGTGACACGACTTCAGAGGATGCCTTTCTGTTTCTCATGTGTTTTTGAAGTGTAGCATTGAAAATGCTGTGTGTGTGTGTGTGTGTGTGTGGGCTGTTTGGTCGTTAATAAAAGTGCTGGCTGTCCTCTGATCTTGCATCCCCTCTCCAAAACAAATAGAATTTCACTCTCTTCTCTCTCTTAACTCTTATTTCTCTCTCCTTTTCCATTTTTCCCTTTTCCTCTCCATCTCTTTCATTTCCTCCCAATTTTGTTTCTCACTTTTTCCATCCTTCTTCCTCTCGCTTTTTCTCCTTCACATGTTCTCTTAAAATCTACTTTGCTGTCAATCTCACTTTCCTATTGCCATTTTCTCTTTATTTTTTATTCTCTTTACCTCCTTCCCTTTGTCTATCGCTACTGACCTACTTTTTGATTTTTTTCCTATTTTATTTCTAGTATTTTAGTTTTTAATCTTTCTTTTTTTCACATTGTATCTTTCTCTTTTGTAAGTCTATTTAACTTTCCTTTGTTCTGTATATTCCTTGTTTATGTCTCTCTTCCCTTTCTCATCCATGTTCTCATCCCCTCTCAATGGCCATTTCTTTCTATTCATTCTTCTCCAAAGACCTCTTTTACTCTTTTTCAGTCTTTGTCCTCTGTCTCTTTTCCTATCTATCTCATTCTTCCTTACATATCTTTGTCTCTTCCTCTCTGCCATTTCTCTCTCTCTCTCTCTCTCTCTCTCTCTCTCTCTCTCACTGTAGTTGTCTTGCCAACTCAAACCCACCAACAATTGGCAGTAATTATAATAAGGGGCAGTTTGGTTGTGTTTTGCATGAATGAATTCTGATGAAAAATGGTGGAGTTTCACAGGACTGGCGGTTGCCGACTGGCCACACTCTTCCGCCTGAATGAGCTACAACACTTTGTCAGCAACACATAACTTCATTCAGCATTCACCAGGATGAGCAGAATTATTAGTTATTCAGCTTACACAGCTATCTAATTGACAATGTAGACAAATTCGCCTGTGTGAACTGAGACCTCCAAACACAAACCTATAAATGTCCAGCCAAACATTCCACAAGTACACATTTTTCCTTTTGCGCCCACAAGCCCGACTTGAACCTCATTAAAAAGCAATTACAGTCTTAAGCTTCCCTTGGGTTTTGCACCATGTTACATTCTGCCGGTGTTTTCGTAATGCTGTTATCGCCAACCGCACTACCGTGATTTGGTTGCCTGCAGATCATCACAGCCGTAAAGTTATTCGCAAGTTACACGCGAGCCTCAATGTTGTGTTACTTACACTGTATGCTTTTGCAAAGTAAAGCACACAAACTAAATGAAACATTATTTCATAGAGATAGCATTTGCTTCCAGTAAAAATGTGTTAATCACAGACCAAGTTATCGAAATCGTTGTGGTGACGTTAATTTGGCCACGTTCCTGACATTGGGACAACATTGGTATAGTTTTTTTTTTCTAAAGTTAGAATTACTTCAGTTCCCATAGTGTAATGGTTATCATGTTCGCCTAACTTGAGAAAGGTCCTCAGGTTGAAAGAAAGAGGGAACGTGATTTGATTAGAAGGTTAGTTGTTCAAGTACCAGCTCCATCAAGTTGCCGTTGTTGGCTCTTGAGCAAAGGCCCTTAAACCTGTCTGCTCCTGCATTCTGACCCTAGCCTCCTAACAAAGCTGAAATATGAGAATTCCACTGTACAGTAATGTATGAGGTCTGGCCAGAAATTTCCCAGCCATGTAATGACTGGATTACATCTAATAAACTTCTAATTACACTTCTAGTTCTCACACTGTCAGTCGCTGTGGTTCAACATTTAAGGGTAACTTTATTATCACCATGGGTGCAATTTGGTTCGTAGCCAGCTGCAACATACAACATCTAAACAACACAGAGAAATAAACATCAACACATTTTATAACATTTTATAATGTTTAACATTTTCAGGTGTTGTTGCAGGGATTTATCAACAAATTCTTGACCATCTTTGATGCATTTTGCGTTGCACTTATTGCATCGTCCTCGATAGTATTAAAGGAGGAGAGGAATGTTCAAGCTTAAAACAAAAATTTATGCAGATTTATTTGCTTTACTCGCTTAATATTTTGATGGCCACACAGTATACACACTCACTCGATGGACTAGTACAGTGAAGTACACTTCATAGTACAGTACAGTGAAGTCATCATTGTGCATGGGCAGTCCACTCTTCTTGGTTGCCAGGTTACATCAATGTCGCACAAGCTCTTCTCGATATTTTTACAATGTCTGGACTTTTTCATAGACAGAACTCATATAAGTGATAAATAAAGGCTTAACTTGTATGATGTTGAAACAATGTTGACTACTTGCCATTGGGATAACGTTAAACAAATACCTATAAAGTTGCCAATACACGTTCAAAACAATACTGAGATCAAACAGATGGTGTGAGTGAGATTTAATCTCCAGTCACTCCAATAGGAGTACTACAAGTTTACCACCGGAAGCTTTTACCACTGGAGAACTTTGGAGGCAGTTGTGTCTGTCCCAATCTTCGATTGGAATTCTTAACCCTATTAGAAACTTGAACCAGGAGCACGGATGTAATCGAACGCTGTGTGAATGAAATTTAATTAGCAAAAATGCTCCAAATACAAGTTACAATGTTCTACTGACGTTGAGAGGCACCGCAAGGCTGGTCCAAACACATGTTGGCGTGTCACTGAGTTGCTCTGGGTGGACACATCCATAAATATTGTGTACATCACATGGGTGTCCTCTCGTCATATATGGAAATGTTAAAATTGGTAGAGGTTGGTGTTTATATAATAGAGATTCATTTGCATTATTTTTTAAGATTTCAAAAGGATTTTAAAAGTCACATTTCAAAATGTTTATAACCTTTACTGCTATCATATTCTAACCTGACAGGTTTTCTGAATACATTTTTCATTATCCCAATTCATCTTGCTGTTAAATGTAGCCAGCCAGCTAACTTTAAATAAAAATGTTTCTCATTATTTATTAATGTTCATAATCATTATGCTTAATGGTCGCTAGGTAACATAACATAACATGGTTTCAAAAAAGATTGTTTAATGCTACTGCTAATCAGCTAACTAACATGAGCTGATATGACCTAACATTAATTGCCACCATGTTCCTAATCTTTACTGTAAATGCTAGCTTATTAACGATAACTTGGCTACGATAAGCTGACGTGATTTTTGAACACGTTGGTAAATGCTCAAAATCTTCTCAGTTAGCTTACAGTACATGCTAAAATGACACCAGAGTTCAGAGGTCAGGAATCACAAATGTTTAAACAACTAGTTAAGTAATATGTTAAGTTCATTTAATGATATTGTGGCGTGGGCGGGGCGGCAGCTGACGACCAGCATGCCTTGCGGGGAAGTCTGTGTGTTCACCATGTTGGGGAAGGGTGTTTGGGTTAGTGGCTTCGGCCCTGTTTGTGTATGGTGTGTGTGTGACGTGTGGAATGTCCTCCGGTTCATGCTTAGGCTGAATTGGAGGTAGGCTTCGTGTGAATGTGCTGCTCATGCTTTTGTATAACTGCGTGTGTAAAAATAAAGTACTCCCAGCCATTGCATTGGGCAGTAAGTAAGCTCACTCGTCTCTCTAACATTATTTCCGGCGGTAAAACTCTACAATATGTTTATTTTAGTTACAGTAGCATAGATAATATAGTCTAATATCTAATATGAGTTAAAATAATATGATTTCTAAGAGAAGATGTTTATATTCTTTACTTTTTAGACTAGCCAACTAGCGATCAGCATAGAATGCCATAGGAAATCATGTTTGACAAATGTTTACAGACTATTGAACTTATTACCTAAATTGCATAGTGACAGTCTCTGTGGCCAAAATAATACCTCTAGTGTGTAATATTTTTAGCTAGCTAGTTAGTACAATGGAGTGTTGGTGCTAGCTAACCAGCACCTATAGAAATGTAACTGCATTACACATTTTTTTTTACTTTTGTTTAAAATGTTCATCTATGAACTTTCTTTAGTCATCAGGAATGTCTTGGATCATCATTTCTCTAAAAGATCCAGCAACCGCACTTAGCTGTATCCTTCCTGAAAAAGCCAGCCAGAATTCACTTCAAAATGTGCTGGGCAGAGAGCATTATGGCATAAAAGTTCATCAACCTCTCATCTCTGTCTTTCATTTCAGTGTTCTCTAAATCGAGCCACGCTGGTACATGAGTAAGTGCTGTTAGTCACGAACAAAAGAGCAATGTTGTGAGAAAAAAGGATCCTGCTTTTCTTTTGGGTGCAAGCTTATCCACTTCAATATAAATCCTTGAACATATTGTTTATGATCTCAAATCGATAGTAAGAGGTAAACAAAAAAAGAGAAGTAGTAGCCTGAAGATTCGGTTTTCAAAGTGAGTTTTTCACTGGAGCAACAAGACTAATTCATAAACATAACAAATATTGAAGGAGATGACTAGCGAATATTTTAGCTAAACTGGCTGTTAGGAGCTTCCTATCATTATATCTTTAAATTCACTCTGTCTATCACTAACTTGATATGAGGTAATTTTCATGATGACTTTCAGAAGTCTTTTTAAAGTGGAAAGGATTTCCATTAAAGTCACTACAACAGTCTTTATGTGTTCAAAAACAAGCTTTAAATTACTTTTAAAAAACAGTACAGCATTCTCTTTACTAACTTTCGCATGTTTTTAAAAAAAATGTATTTTACCAAAATTTCTGAAAAAAATGTCAATGTTTAAACTCAGATTAAATAGATTTAATTTACTATCTTAACATTTGTTGAGATTATTGTTTTGTTTTTTTATGTGTAAGAAAGTTGTCTATGTAAAAACAACAACTGAAAACAAAAAACCCCTTAATTTTCCTGTACTGTAACTGTGTTTGACTGTAAAAGCTGTTGAAAATTCAATTTCAAAATTCAATTTCCCTAATGACTTATGGATGATGCTGTTTAGTTAATATAGATTACAGTGTATACAGTAGGTGGGAATAAATAGAAAAATATAAAGGTGCAAAATTGTTCTAGTGTCTAAACCATGATACAATGGGAACCGAACCCAGTAATGACTGTGATGTTCATATTCATAAGTTGTTCATGAGCTTAAAGGTCCCTGGTTACATGGTTCATAGTATACACCTATAGAAGGGCATTGTTTATTGTCTCAATATCTGTTGTCACCCAGATAAGGATATGTTTCATTTTTATTGATTTTTAACAAAAACAACAACACAGCAGAGCCAGATCAATATACAGTTGACACCCTCAGCAAGCATTTAAAGATAAACAATATCCTGTTAATATAACAGAGTGATCTTGGAAAAGCCAAGGGCAAAACTGTCCAGTGAAAGAAAACATAAAAGAAAAAGAAAAAAAAAGGGTCAGGTCACGATTAGGGTCGTGATTGTTCAAGTTGTTCAATATCCGCAAAATTAGTTTAGTTTTTCCAAAGAAAGAAAATTAGCCACTTGTGCCAAACACATCTTCAGAGTTGGTAGATTAGATGATAACCATAAAATAAGTATACATTTCTTTGCCAGATAAGTAATGAAATTCAGTTAACAGTTTAAATCAGAAGGAAGGTCTAGTGATGTTTTACAATTTCACAGGTATATATAGTTAGAGACGAAGTGAATTTTCTATCCAGTAGGCTTATTTTATGAACCAGATCATGTACGCCATACCAAAAAATATAAATTTTCTAAGATTTCCAAAATAGATGCATCAATGTTCCCATTTTTTAATTACATTTAATAAATTACATTTGAATGCATTTTCTGGAGGTGTACAGAGGTGATATATGTTCTGTATATAAATTCAAAGTTTTGCTTATGCACAGAAATTGAAGTTGATTTATGAAAAGCCTCTTCACATGTAGAGAGACAATTATCATCAGTGAATGATTGGCCCATATTCAATTTAATTCAATTCAATTTTATTTATATAGCGCTTTTAACAGTGGTCATTGTCTCAAAGCAGCTTCACAAAAAATTAAAGAATTTTATTTTTTTTTTAGAAAAGAAAAGAAAATTTTGGAAGTGTGTATGTGTGAGAAAAATATGTCTAGATAATAATTAGATGAATGAATGATGAATGAAATGTCTCTGATGAGCAAGCCAAGGGTGACGGCGACGGTGGCAATAGGAAGAAACCTTGAGAGAAACCAGACTCAACAGGGAACCCATCCTCATCTGGGTGATAACAGATAGAAATAACATTATGTGTGTTGTGCAGGTGAAAGTTCAATATAACAGAAGTTGTGTAGATTAACATGAAGTCCAGTTCAGCACAGGGAGTCAGTAGGTGCAGAGGGCAGATGGGGTCTGGGTCACTGGAAGCACAGGAGCAGGATGTGTAGCTCCAGCCATCATAAAGCAGAATCCAGCTGGAGCTGGTTCTTCTCTGGATGCCTCAGAAACCTCGCAGGGTTGGCCTTTGTCTACTAAAGCTGGCACGATCTCCAGATGCCTCGGAATGGGTAGAAAAATACAGAAAAGATGGAGAGAATTAGCGTAGTTGCCATTCAGGATAGGTGTACTGGAGTATGAGGTTATGGAATGAGTTAAGCGTATGCCAGATTAAAGAGATGCGTCTTGAGTCTACTTTTGATTTGGGAAACCGTGTCTGCTCCCCGAACACTGTCTGGAAGGCTATTCCAAAGTTTTGGAGCTAAATATATAAATGCCCTGCCCCTTTTTGTAGATTTTAAAATTCTGGGAATTACCAGAAGTCCAGAGTTTTGTGATCTTAAGAAACGTGGTGAATTATAGCGTATCAGAAGACTGGTTAGGTATGTGGGAGCTAAACCATTTAAAGCCTTGTATGTAAGTAGTACTATTTTGTAATTAATTCTAAATTGAACAGGTAGCCAGTGCAGGGATGATAATATAGGTGTTATATGATCATATTTTCTGGATCTAGTGAGAACCCTGGCGACTGCATTTTGGACTAACTGAAGCTTGTTTTTTGAGGATGCAGGACAACCACCTAGTAATGCATTACAATAGTCCAGTCTGGAGGTCATGAATGCATGAACTAGCTTTTCTGCATCAGATACGGATAGGATACTCCTAAGTTTGGCAATATTTCTAAAATGGAAAAAGGCTGTTTTTGTGATATTGGAAATATGATTTTCAAAAGACAAGTTACTGTCTATTATTACGCCCAGATCTTTTACTGTTGAGCTGGTAGTAAAAGTACATCCTTCTAAACGCAGGCTGAATTGTAAAAGCTGTTGTGTGCTGGTTTTTGGGCCGATGAGTAATATCTCTGTCTTATATGAATTTAGTAAAAGAAAGTTATTGGTCATCCAATCTTTTATGCCCTGGACACACTCGGGTAATCTAGACAACTCGGGTATTTCATCTGGTTTTGTTGAGATATATAATTGGGTATCATCAGCATAACAATGAAAACTAATCCCATGCCTTCTAATAATGTTTCCCAAGGGAAGCATGTATATTGAGAACAGCAGAGGTCCTAAAACTGACCCTTGTTGGACCCCTAATTTCACTGGCATTACACCAGACAGTTCTCCATTTAGATCTACAAAATGGTATCGATCAGACAGGTATGATCTAAACCATTTTAATGCCTGCCCCTGAATATGATTTTGTAGGCGATCTATGAGAATATTATGATCTATGGTGTCGAATGCAGCACTAAGATCAAGTAAGACAAGTAGTATTGAGATGCAGCCTTGGTCTGAAGGTAAAAACAAGTCGTTCACAATCTTAACAGTAGTTAAGATATAGTGCAGTTTCTGTACTATGATGGGGCCTGAAACCTGACTGAAATTCTTCTAGGATGTTGTTTTCCTGCAAGAATGTGCATATTTGAGCTGATACTACTTTTTCTAATATTTTTGATATGAATGGAAGGTTTGAAATCGGTCTGTAATTTGTTATTTAATTCGCGTCCAAATTAGTTTTTTTAAGAAGCGGCTTAATGACTGCCAGCTTCAAAGGTTTAGGGACGTGACCTAGACATAATGAAGAATTAATAATGTTTAGAAGTGGCTCTCCAACCGTAAGCATCACTTCTTTTAAAAATCTGGTTGGTATTGGGTCTAACAGGCACATTGTTGATTTAGCTGAGGTGATAAGTTTATACAGCTCTTCCTGTCCTATACCTGTAAAGCACTGAAAATCTAAATGTGAAGCTCTAGGCTGAACTTGATCGTAAGATACTATTAGAGGTTGAACCTCCGTTATTTTCTTCCTGATACTATTGATTTTTTCATTAAAGAAGTCCATAAAGTCTTCACTTCTAAACTGTGATGGGATACTCTCTGCGGGCATCTTAGGTTTTGTTAGGCGAGCCACTGTACTAAATAAGAACCTGGGATTGTTTTGGTTTCTTGCTATCAGTTGGCTAAGATGCTCGGTCCTAGCAGTTTTTAGGGCCTATCTATAGCTGCACATACTGTCTTTATACGCAATTCGAAAAACTTCTAATTTAGTTTTTCTCCATTTTCGCTTGAGGTTACGGGTTGCTCTCTTTAGGGCGTGAGTATGACTATTGTACCATATCCTTTTCCCAAATTTTTCTTAAATGTAAAGAGGTTTCTGATAAAAGGAAGCCATACAGATAGGAAATATATTTATCGTTTTGACTCTTGTTGTTCACACAGTTTCTTCCTTATGATTTCTCAGGAAGTTTTTTCTTGCCACTGTCATCTGGCTTGCTCATTAGGGATGCTCCTTAGGGATAAAGGTTTAAATATAAAATGTATACACTGTACTTTGCAAAAAGGGCCCTCATTCTTTGCATTTAATTAAATAAAATGATGTAGATGAAATTGAAGAAATGGGAACAAATGTTTTACTGTGACAGGCTGAAAAGCACCTTAAGATGGTTTTTCATGTAATTTGCGTTTTTCCCACACATCAGTAGTATAATATTTACCGGCCTGATGCAGAAATTGTGAATATTTTCTTATGCATCCTGATATTTTTTTAAACATTTTAGAAAGAGTAATTATTTTTAGATACAAATAGTCGCTTGTTTTTATGATGTTTATACATTATTTATTAACTTTTTTACAAACTTTTCTATAGCTAATTTCCTCAAAATTTAGCAGGTTTTAATTGTATTTACTAAAAGCATGACACAGTGACCACAGTAGCAGTAAAACTATGACAGACATACCGTAGTAACTGTGGTTTGGAAACCCTGGTTTTGTTTTGTGCCAGAAAAGCTAAGTTCGTGAGGGACTTTCTCAACTCTGAGGCTTTTTTGGAGCCGTCGAAGATGGCTTGTGGTCTCCAGGACCCCAAACACAATGTGAGGTTAAAGACAGTAATCGCAATGTGATACGTACCATTACAGTCATGTAATGAGTAGCTCGTGCAACCTTCTATTAGAAACTGAAGCAGCAAAACGACATGGTGTATGTACACTTTTTTTTTACAACCATTTAATGAGAGCTTTTTGCCTTTTTAGCCTGCTATGCATCTCTTTCTTTTCAACAGGTAATGCAGGTGAAATCTAATGGGCTCTATTATCATGCCTTGCTTTATAGCTCGCCTTTTGCTTTTTCTCTTTTTCCTGCTTACGCAATAAAACAGGCCTGCACAGACTCATTTTTTTTTCTCAGGCATACTTTTTGCTGATCTGTTTCTCTCTGCTGCTCACACACACATACTCAGTGTCGAAGGCAGTTTGCAGGCGGTTGGAAGAGGTCACAATTATGTTTTATAGACCGATACAATTGCAGAAAAAAATTTAACCTAAAAAAAAGAAGAAAATGTTTATAAGAAATTCTCTGGTTCTATAATTCAGTTAAAAGTTCAGACAATGTAGCCCACTATATTATTTACATCCTTTTAGTTATATGGTGATGTTTGTGATGCTTGAATCGTTGTTAGTGGTGGTGTGTCTGGCTACATACTAGATTATTTGAAATGTATGTACGCTAGAGCTCCACATGCAGGCTAGAACTCAGTAACTAATCTAAACTGCAGTATATTAAAGATTGGAAATTTGCAAATTCATATGGAACAAAAAATAAATACCTTGCTGTTACTTCTAACAGCAAAGAACAGTGGAACATTTACCAGACACAGAAGGATGGAGTTAAACATGGCTCCTGAGTGTCTTTATCATCAAGAGATTGTGAGTTTGACCCCATTGAAGGAGCGACAGCTTTACTCTTCGCTGTAACAGAAAGACCCTGAGACATTGTGGCTATGTGTGAGCTCATGTATGCTTAGGAAGAGGGCAAGAAGTACCAGGAGGGGGGCGGACAGCACTTTTATCTGAACTGCCCTCCAGTGCAGCAGCTTGAAAAGACTTCTTGCCGGAGGAAGCACATGCTACCATTTCAACCTCCCTGATAGTGAACAGGGTTTGTGCAGGAGAAGATATATGTCATGTCTCGCCATGCTTAGGAAAAAAGAGCTGTTTTTTTTTCCCCTCTGTAAAAAAAAAAATAACATGGCTGCCAAGTGACACAAATTAATTTGTCCTTTCATCGGAATCATGTGGGCGTCCTTGAGAGAAAACTGCCCTTTCTAACTGTAGGAGGTGGGAGGGATGGTGTAATTGTTTCTCTTGTCAATTAAAGCATCAGACGTTCAACATGCCGAAGAGGGACTTTGGAGCTTTAGAAAAATTTGGACGTTTCATCTGGGTAGAAAGTGTTGTGTGATATGAGAACTAAGTACTCATTCCCAGAAAATAGTAAACATGCAGATTGGGACTGAAATGAAATCACAGCAATATCTGGTAAGGATATACAGTACTGCACAAAAGTCTTAAACACCAGATTATCTTCAGTATAATTTGTATTATGTACGTTTATCATGTCTGCATTATTATGTACCAAATCATTTACTATGCCTTACTATGCATGCCTGTAAACAAATCAACATATAACATGACAGACAGTATGTACCATGGATTTTGCAGGACAGTAGAATGGAGCAAGTGTGACAAAGGTCCCAGAAAACTTTTTTTTTTACTGAGTGTGCTGGCATATTCTCTAGCAATTACCTCACTTACTCATGTAGTGAAGCTTTAGGCGTAGTTGAGGTGTAGTCTTGGTTGTTCAGCATTTTGTTTTTCATGGCGTTAAAACAAACAGCAAGTCACATCATTATGACTAGATGATCACGATATTCGTCATCTACGCATATTGCTATAAAAGTGCCACTTTTGTATGTCATCAGCTGTCAGAGTACACATGTAGGTGCAGGACCCATGCCTAAGGATGTAAAACCAGCCCAGCACCCTACATGCCAAAAAATTTAGCTCTGACTTTTAGGCATTTGCCTCAACCTGGCAAGTTCACCTAATGATATCATCTCTGACTAAATTGCTGACTAAATTGCTTTTACAGTGTGCATTTATGCATGTGTTATATGTATGTCTGTATAAATTGTGACTAGAGTACATTGTTATCTTTGTTTGAGACCTGGCAAAACCAATACACATTTACCACTGATCTCAGTAACTAATGCTTTATCCACACACACACACACACACACACACACGCTCTCTCTAACAGCCCAGTGAAATCTCATGGGCGAATGATGAACATTTTGGACTCGGGCCGCTTGTCGTCGGCTGGGATATCTTGGCATTTCACCGCCACATTTCACAACTGCTCCGAGTTCCAGCTGAAGATAAAGCTTAATATTTTCTCCTCCGTATCAGAACACTTTGAAACACCAGGGCTGAAATTCTAGCTATGAAGCCTAAAGTATGAAAAGTAGTCTTAAAAAAATAACTTTTTTTGTCCCCAGTGAGCACAGAACTTTTATATGCCCATAAAAGTACATTTTAGTCCATTTTAACCCCTTTTTACGTTTCATTTACTACAGCTAAAGTCCATAATTGCTTTCTAATGAGGTTAATGTTGGTCTTGTGGGCTCAATATGCAGTAAAAAAGTCGGAATAATTGGTGACTTTGCACATGAAATCCGAAGCTTGGCAATATAAAATAGTGGGTGAGGCTAATGTATGGGTAGAACCCTATTTAAGCCTTATACTCACTGATCACATAATATATTGGGGGCAGCACACTACACACTGCTAGTGATGTCGCACCTCCAGGATTGAGGGTTTGAATCTCCCGCTCAATCTGTTTTCCTGTGCTTGGTGGGTTTCCTACATGTTTTCTGGTATTCTTATTGGTGTTCATATGTATGATTCTAAATCCTTTTACCCTGCGTTGGGTTGGGACGACATGCAGGACGTATTCCCAATTGTGCCGTGAGATCCCTGGGATAGACTCCAGGCCCTGTGTTACACTACACAGGATTATAAAGTGTTATAAATAATGTATGTGTGAAAAGCTAACTATTGGACGAATGCTAACTTGAGATTGTAACCTAAAGCATGTGAACGAGAGCTAAGGTGGTGAGCAAAAGAAATAAAAACTGGGAAATTAAGACTAAACTAGTCTAAGAAATGAAAGCAAACATGAGGAGCAAATTAGCGGATGAAATATGTCACTGCATTTAACTGGAAGTCAGAACGTTACATTAGACTACACTGTAAACCCTAATGTTGTCTTTACTTATACAATCAAGTAATGTTGACTAAACATTACTTAAAATTTTGCATTTTAGACCCATCACTTAAAAATATAAGTTCATTTAACTTATTTACCATCAAAATGCATAAACTTAAGATTTCAAGTGTTGTGAACTCAAAATCATGATTAATCCTTTGGGGGGAAAAGCATTTTCAAAAGGTCAATTTTCACAAATGAGAATGTGGCGTGGGCGGGGCGGCGGCTGACGACCAGCATGCTTTGCGGGGATGTCGGTGTGTTCACCATGTTGGGGAAGGGTGTTTGGGTTAGTGGCTTCGGCCCTGTTTGTGTGTGTGGGTAAGGGGTGAAATGTGTGCTGGTTCATGCTGAGGCTGAATTGGATGGTGGTTCCTGTGTGAATGTGCTGCTCATGCCGTACATGCTGTGTGCCTAATAAAATACTTTCCAACATTCTTTCCGGTGGAAAATTGTGGCATTTTGTCAATAAAATAAAAATCTAAGCTTAAAAATGCTGTTCATTGTTTTATTTTAGTTCGGTGTGCACAAAGCTTGCAGTCATATATAAGAACATTGTTTAACAGGTTTAAGTTACATTTTCATGTTGAGTTAACTTAAATATATAAGTACACTTAAAAAAAATTATACCAAGTGAACGCAATTTTTTAAGTACATTAAATAAGTGCTAAGTTTGTTGAACTAAATGATTTAAGTACAGTCTACAAAACCGCCAAGTTAAATAAACTTAAATATGCAAGTTTTGGAAGATTCCATTACTCAATTAAATTGAGGCAACGAGTTTACTCAATCAAATTAGTCCAATTAACTTATTAGGGTTTTCAGTGTACGATTACATGATACTGATGGAGGTCTGTTGGATGTAGGTGAGAACTTGTTCAACTCAATGCATGTTTCCGAAATTTTCACAATTAGAACCTAAACAATGTGGTTAGCACTGTTGGCTTGCACCTCCACGGTCAGGGTTTCTTCAAAAACTCAGTTTTCCTCCCACAGTCCAAAGGCATGCAGATTAAGCTAATTGGCATTCTCAAATTGCCCGTAGTGTGTGAATACACGTTTGTATATGTGTGTGCCTTGCGATGGACTGGCACCCCATCCAGGATGTACCCCGCCCCATGCCCTAAGTAAGAAAACACAGAAAAAAAAACTTTTTTTAAAGTTGGCTTGACATTATTAGTTATCAAATCTTTACAAATTTTAGGGTTTATAATATATAATATTTTAAGGTCACGTGCAGTCATTTCACTGCATATTGTACTGTGTATGACTGTGACAAATAAAATTTAAATTTATATCTTAAAATTCCTAAAAGGAGAACGAGATCTGGATAAGAAGTAAGTATGGCGCCAGATTTTATTCCGTTTAGTTAAGATGCATCGCTCTTTTGTCGCAAAAAAATTTTATTCTACCCAACTTGTAGAGGTGCTGGCGCTAAAGTGCTGGCCTCAAACCTGTTTTTTACTTGTTTTGTCATATATTGGTTAAGATTAAAGCATACAGCATATGCATTTAATTTTCCGTAACATCTTCAGGCACGCATGGGTTAAAATTTGCCCCACTCCACCTCAATCTCCCCTCGAAACTATTTGTCCTTTTTTGGTCCATGTTAAGTTTGACACCCCAGTCCTTAAAAGACGTACTAAAAACATTTCACATTCTGGCCAGCATCCAGACGTCCCATAAACGTCTGGCAAAGACGCCTTTCTCACATCTTTTAAACGTCCGTTGACTTGCTGATAGACTCATACCAGCGCCACACACAACCACTCTGTCAGTGTCACCACTGGGCTGAGAATCAACCACAACCAGTGGTGGTCCCATGGATGGAGAGAGGGGGGTACACTGTGCAGAGTAACATATACTGGGCTTCAAGCACGAAATTGTCGACCTGTAAAGTGACCTGCACGAGCGAGGACCTGAGAAAATTTCAGATGTATATATTAAATGTATATGCTATAGGAGTAGACCTGTAAAGGCTTTATATTGCAGCTTTATATTGCAGCTTTTGTATTTATAAGTACCCAAGTTAGTTTTCTTGTAGTTTTTTTTTTCAGTTCACACACCAGATATAAATTCTCAGTTAACTATCATCCTTTTTCTAAATCGAAGTGGGTGTGATAAAACAGGGAAAACATTAAAATTTTCTGAAAACAGCATCCCCAAGTAGCACTGGGAACTTTAGGACCTTTACACATTAGGCACGATTGATTTGTACTATGCCCAGGAACGATTATGCCCCCTCCACACCACTCCCCCGCTGGCCAGCGTTCACATCATTTTTCTTCTCTGTACTCAGGTACACTTGCGTCTATACACCCTCCAATACAGCAAAAGGCAGTTTGCACCTGCGTGGTATGTAAGTCCCATTAAATATGAGATTTTGGAGGAGACCGACAGAACTGATGACTGATGATGTCTACTTCTTTGTTTAGGTGCAGTTGGCTTCTATATGATTCGATCCATGTCCGGGTATACCGTACTGTGCCCGAGATCATCTTTTTAAGAGTACTTAAAGATGCAAAATGCAAAATGCTTATGCAACCACCAGTGACCTTAAAAATAAAAGCTTATTAATAGAAATATGAATAAAAAGAAATACAATAGAAAATAAATTTGGCTAGGATAAAATAAAAATAAAAACATTCTGTAAAAATTGAAATATTCTGTACAATATAGAAAACTATAAAAATATAGAAATTTTAGTGTAAGTAAAGAAAAATGACTAGGGGGTGGAAATATGGTTTTCTCTCTATAATGAGTAAAAATTCCTGAGCACCCTGAGGGGTAATCCGTAGTCTCTTAAGCATCTGAGGTGGTAAAGACACTGTTGGGCCTTTTTCACCATGATGTGACAGGACCATGACCATCTAGCTGACGTTTAGGAGGAGATTGTTCCTCTTGCACCATTTCTCCAGATTTCCAATCTCCTCTAGGTAGGCTGTCTCATCGTTGTTCGTGATCAGGCCCACCACTATGGTATTAAATGCTGAGCTGTAGTCAACAAAGAGCATTTTAACATAATTCCCCCTTCTACGCATTTCCGGTGCTGCCATTGTCTTCCTGTCTGCAGCCGTTGGTGTAGCTAGCATTAGCATCGCTAGCATATTTAGCTGCAGCCTTGAAGCAAGCATAGAATGTGTTTAGCTCGTCTGCCAAAATCACATCTGCCACATCTGCCTGGATGTTGGTGCTTTGTAGACCGTTATTATCCTTAGTCCATGCCACAGGCTCCTAAAGTCACTCTGTTGGAGCTGTGACTCTAGTTCTTTCGTAGCGTTGCTTTGCCTCTTTCACTGCCTTCCGGACATTGTACGGGTCCATGTCCCCCGACGCAAGCCACGCGTTATAGGAAGCAGTGCAAGATCTCAGAGTGTCGCGGATTGGTTTATTTACCCACAGCTTCTGATCGGGAAACGTTCTGATGTTCGTTTTTTCCACGGTATCTTCCACTAGTTTTCGACGAATCCCACAACCGCTATGTCATTAAGTGCATCCAGACCTCCCTCTGAACCGGAACGTCTGGTTTGAGCCTTTGTTTGTATTTTGGCATGAGAAAGATGGCAGCATGGTCGGATTTCCCAAACAGGGGCGAGATTGTGCCTTGTAGCCGTCCTTGACTGTTGTGTAGCAATGATCCAGTGTCCTTTCGCCCCAGGCTTGGCGCTGTGTGCTTGAAGTTGGCGTTGTTAAAGTCATTAACCATTTTAATTTTCATGTTTTAACATTAACACTACTTTGTTCTCTCTCATGATCTCACTTGGCCAGCTTGGATCTGGAGTTGAAAACATCAAATTGCGAGTACATTTTATACCAATAGAAACAAGGGTGCCTCTATCATACCTAATGTACTTAATGGTGATGAATTTGCCGGTTTTAGATAATTGAAAACTAACTTAAAGAAAAAAACTAAGAAAAAGGTGTCAGAGCAGTCATGACGGCAGCTGACCTCACCAGCGCCATTTTAAAAACACATGACCACTTAAGTTTAGTGGACACAGTTGATCCATTAAACCATTAAGAGAAATCTCCCTATTTCAGTCTGCTAACCACCTGTTTGCAGTATAGTGGTGTAGCAGTTAGCATTGTCGTCTTGTACCTTCAGGGTCAGGTTCGATTCCTGCCTCAGGTCTGTGTGCATGGAGTTTGCATGTTCTTCCTGTGCTTTGTGGATTTCTTGTAGTGTGTGAATTTGGCGTCTATTATCCAATGGCACTTCTTCTTGTTTGTTGTGCATTGGCAGTTGGAATACAGTAGGTTACATTCCTGCCAACTGTAGGTCTAATTCTCGCTCATCTTGCTGGCCTCTTAAAGATGATTTTCCAGACCAGCCTTCCTTAAAATACACCTAATACTTCCTTCCCGGATCTTGTCTTGTTCTGTTCTGCATCTTGAACTCTTCATCTGCTTTTATCCGGCACTTTCACACACTTTTTCTTCTCAACATGTTTCCTCTCTGTACCGCTCTGCACCTTTGGTTGGTAAGTTGCATCACTGCCACCTATAAATCTCTCTCTCCTCAGCTTCCTTGTCCTTTAAAGCTGATTTTCGGGCCCAGTCTGTTCTGTGATGTCACAAAATAGAATTCCCAACCCTGAAACCTAGCCTCGATAGAGTTGAGAGCGTCAAGTCCAAACCCTCTGTTGCTAATTGGCTGAAATGGTGTTTTGTGGCATGGTTTGCAGCACTTTGTTCGTTTCCCATTTACAAAGCGAACGCTGGATTTTTTTCTGCCCACACACAGACCAGGCAGCTAGCAGACTGTGACGAGACAATGGCTGAATTTGGCTAAAAAATGTATTATATTTGAATCACATCACTGACTCCTCCTTTAAATGTTCTGTTCTCAATACGAAAACTGTTCATCAGTAACTAGAAACATTTATCCACACAACATGACCTAGCTAAGAATGGAGAATATAAACAGTGTTCATTCTTGGACGCTGAAATCGTCCAAGAATCGTCAATGTTGAGACATACCTGTAACTAGCTAACCGTTAGCTAGCTGACTAGCAGTTGCTTAGCATATAGATATCACTAGATCATTTAATAGATAGATACTTCATTGATCCTAAACGAAATTCCAAATATCCTTCATTAGGCATTCGGATAAAATATATTTACAATATTAATGTGCTTATGAGAACATCTGCTTCCCTCAAGTATTCCCACTACAACATTGTGTGTGTGTGTGTGATTGTGTGTGTGTGTGTGTGTGCAAATCCTTCAGCTTTGCAAAAACGTCTGGTTCTGTTATTAGCAGTACAGAAGGACACATGGCCTTGCTGCTTTTCATTAGGAGGATGCTTAGCTTGTGTGTGTGTGTGTGTGTGTGTGTGTGTGTTCTCTCGCCAGCAGACTATGGATAGCAGTTAGAGCTATATTTGCATTCCAAAGGAGGGATCGGTATTTGAAAATGTCTCTCAGCCGGAGGGCACAGACATTACTGGTACTGGCCCCCTACATTACCAATCATTGTGTGTGTGTGTATGTGTGTATGTGTGTGTGTATGTGTGTTTTGGGACTTTACCCAAAAATCTAGAGACCCACAGATGTGAACTCCCATACCTCCTCCTTCACTCACTCTGTCTCTCTCTTTCACACACACATACACCTAACCTTTTTTGACTGTCTCTCCCATGAGAAAGATGCTTTCCTTCCTAAAATAAACCGAGTTCACTCATCGCTCTGCACCAGGGCCATAACGTTTCTCCCATATTTACAGCATGACTACGACGGACGGCGTGCATCAGGGAGTCGTGCAGTGTTGCTGACTAAAGAGTTCCGCACATCCCTGTAGCTCTAAAACACATGCACAGGGATTCTTTATAACACGTTTGTTATTTAGTAACTGCATTATATACAGATATGGCCATTAAGACTGCGTGTGTTTTCCCGCGAGATGCCGCAATTTAACGCCGCGACTTGCCGTAAGCAATTTAAATAAATGTGTTGTGCTTCACTGAATACTGAAACAGTAGGTTTACCTCGTTTGTCAGTCTTAGTGAAGAAGGCATGACCTCTGTGTCTGTTGTTCACAGTGAAGGAGGCGTGGTCTCTGTGTCTGTTGTTCTCAGTGAGGGAGGCGTGGTCTCTGTGGTGTCAGTCTCAGTGAAGGAGGAGTGGTCTTTCTATGTCAGTCTCAATGAATGGGGTGCGGGCTGTGTGTGTCAGTCTCAGTGAAGGAGACATGCCCTTTGTGTGTCAGTCTCAGTGAAGGAGGTGTGGCCTCTATGTGTCAATCTCAGTGAAGGAGGTGTGGCCTCTGTCTTTATCAGTCTCAGTGAAGGAGGCATGGCCATTCTGTGTCAATCTCAGTAAAGGGTGTCTGGTCTGTGTGTGTCAGTCTCAGTGACGCAGGTGTGGCCTCGCAATAAGGAAATAAATTTTAATGACAGAGCGTAATTTCTGTCAATATCCAGATGTAAGATTAAAAGATCTTAGTTGGTGAGTTTTTATAGATGTATAGCACATTCCAGAATGAATATGTCAGCAGTTTTTTTTCTCTTGTCATCATGCTTTATGATACTGTTCCAACACTATCCCTGTGTTTATTGTGCATAAGCGCTAAACCCTTACCCCTCCGTCACACAGTGACAGCCATGTCTGCCATGTTTTTCTAACTTCCATGGAATTCTTGTCTGGTGAGAAAAAATTATAGGATCGCCTTCTCACAGAAGAACACACGCGATATGGCTTCGGATTTCTCCAAATAAGGACCCTGAGAGGACAGATGTCCTTATACTGCTTTCTGAACGGGACAAACTTTGGTGTGTGTGTTGGGGTACAACAAGCCTGTTAAATGTGCTACTGCACTGTCAGACAGTGATGACGCCCTCAGGGAGAATCAGACACACACATACACATGTTTCCAGGACTACTTTAAAAGAGAGACTGGCTTATTTTAAAGAGCGTGAGAGAGAGAGGGAAAGAGAGAGAGAGAGAGAGAGAGACAGGGTGGCGAGAGGTGGAATTATAAAGTGTTTAAAAGCTGCTGAGCTCTGCCCGATTCGTCTGTAGAGAGGAAACAAAGTGACTTTCCCTCAAAGCCACAGAGCTCCCACTGTCTCCACACACACACACACACACACACACACACACAAACAGTACTATACGCACAACTGTCTGTCTTCAGCATCAGTAACCAAATGATTTGTTATGTTTTCAACTAAAAGCTGCATTTGGCTTGAAAAAGTATCTCTGTAAAATTGTGCTTTTTCAGGTTAGGCATGTGCATACATAAATACACACACACACACACACACAATGAAAGGCTTGTACAGTAAGTACTTTCTCTTATTCATGTCACCTGCTGACAAAGCTTCAGTGCAACACACTGGTTGTGCATTGTCTCCACTGAATATTTTGTAACACTAACCTCCCACATGCCTACAATGAAACTTCTGTATCTGGCATAACACTAAGCCCAGAGGGACACCACATTCAGCAATGTGTAAAAAAATAATATTTTTAGAGGCATTCAAGTCGAAATCTATTGACATTAACAGAAGACTCCAAGCACAGTACGGTGATGAGACTCATAGCCGCAGTAAAACATTAATGGTGCAAACGTTTTACAGAAGGACGTACGTCTGTGAATGATGAGCCTGGCAGGTGGCTCAGAGCACACATATTTCATGAATATTTAGCAAGTAGAGCGCCTGATCCTTAAAAAATCGATGTCAACAACTTGCAGAAGAGATGCATCTCTCTGTGAGAACTGTACACACCATCCTTCACCAACACGACTTACACGTTATAGGAACTCGGCTGGGAGTTATTGCCACTCCCCCCATAGAATCTCCCTCCAATCTTTTCCCACATATTTGGGCTGTTAAAGGAGTTCCTGGGAGGCCAGTGTTTTAGACCTGACTCAGACAGGCAGTCCAATCATGGCTCTGGTGTACTGAGAAAACTTGCTACCAAGCACTAGTAGACCACTGGGATAAGTGCATTAGTGTAGCAGAGGATTATATGGAGAAATGAAGGGAGTTTACTCTCATAACTGTGTTCTGTTATTCTGCAGATTAGAAAAGTCCCAGTTGGACTTGAATTTTCCTCATAGTAGTTGAAAAGTTGTTATCTTACCTCTGCCTCTAATTACAGCACAGGGTATCAGCAACAATTAATCAAAAACTGAAAACAAAAAAAAACTGAGGGCACGTGGATGTTAGCAGCCATATCTAAAGACATGTTTATAACTTCTAGGAATGCTTGGAGAATCTGGTGCTCTCTAATTTCCCCATCGGGGAGAGTTCCGACATGAAGCTTGCAAGGTTGCAACAGAGCACCAGTGTTGTATTAATGTACTGTATACAAATCACTTTAAAAAAATGCAACTTTCGGACATATTGGGATAGTATAAAAGCTCACGGTCTCGAGTTACCTGTGGGAGGTGAGAAAGAAAGACAAAGAAAAGAAGGCCTTATTGTCACATGTACATTACAGTCCAGCGAGATGATGTCATTCTTCTCATATTTCAGCTTCATATGAAGTTGGGATCAGAGCAGCCCAGGTTTAGAGAGAGCTTTAAGGGCCTTGCTCAAGGGGGCAGCAGTGGCAGGTTGGTGGTCCTGCGGTTGAATTCCTGACCTTTTTTTTTTTTTTTTTTTACCAGTAACCCAGTGACAAACAGACCTAACCGCTTGAGCCCCTGTCACTCCCAGTTACTCCTTCATAAAGTAACCATTTTTCATCATGAATGTGTTTTCTCACTTGAGCCAAATACCTCCTCCACGTTCAGCTATCAAGCTCTTCTAGTGGGTCTTCTGACTGCTTTATGTTCACCAGCACCATGCGGTCAAACTGACAGGAGACGGAGGAAGAAGGCGGTGAAGCTGCGGTTTCCTCAAACCCACATGACAAACACAATGAAGATGAAGATGCTGGTTAGGGGGAAAAGGTGTCGTGCAAAATTGGTTTGGTTTTTGGACAAGGCTGATAGCGAAGAGAAAGCGGACGATTGTAATTTTCTTTTTTTTTTTGGTGGTCAAACCCCTATTACATAATATCACACAAAACCACACTACCCACAGCCACCATAGAACAGAGGGAATGGGGGCCAGAAGAATGCAGTTATTAAAAGAATGACTAGTGAGTGAGAGGGGGAGAGAGAGAGAGAGAACAAGGTTGGGGCCAAGAGACCAAAGCAGAGCTCTGTAATTGAATACAAGTGCGTTTATGAGCTCGGAGGGTCCTGAAAGTCAGAGCCCTAAACCATACAGAGAGAAACACTTAGAGAGGGATTACACACGCAAAGACCGGCTAAAGAGCTCTGATCAAAGATTATCAGAGAAAGCAGGAAAGAGAGAGAGAGAGCCTGGGAGTAAAAAAAATGAAGAGATAACACTTTCCTGACTTATTTAGCGCATGGCTCAAGAAAGACTTCAGACTTCAGCAGTAAAGCGAGTCATTCCTACAGCCTCTGACCTTTGACCTTTTGATGATGAACATCCTGCGAGTGCTTAAAAACTCCCAACAGTTATTAGTTTCACTTATTGCATTACTTGCCCTGTGGCATTTCTTTTTTTTATGTTGTTGTTGTTGTTGTAAGACTTCAAATACCAAGAGAAGCTACCGCGTGCTAAATCCTGTTATGTTAGCGATGTTTGATGCTTTAATTCCGAAAGCCTTTTACCCGACTGAATTAGATTACACTGAGTGAGATGTGAACTTTGAGATGTGAACTCTGTAGCTTTGGAATTAATTTCCTGTTAAAATAATGCTAGAAACATCTCAACCTGAGTTGTGCTTTTTATAGAAATACATACAGCACAAATATATTCTGTGTTTTTAATTCTCGTTCTGGCTGCTCCTATTAGGGGCGTCAGAGCAGATCAAAGGGTCTGTCGATATATATTTAGTTTGCCAAAGGTTTAACGACAGACGTCTTTTTTGATGCAGCCCTCCCCAATTTATTCGAGCTTGGGATTGGCAACCTAGGGTTGGTCCTAACAGGATCAAACCTGGGTGATGGCAAAGAAACACATGACCTCCATAAGTACAATGTGACCATAACGTGACCTCCTTTTTCCAATGGAGAGGAAAAAGGTCTAGAGATGCGCTGTGTGTTCTGACACCTTTCTATTGGCACCAGCATTAACTTTTTTTTTTAGATTAAAGCTACAGTAGCTCTTTTATTAGATCATATATTAGAACATCATCGAAAATTTTTTAATTTCAGTAATTAAATAAAAAAATTGAAACTCTTATGAGCCTTCATCTCGTCCATGTTGTTGGGTCTGGTGTCCTGCATCTTCGTCTTCACGGTGTTGGCAGGTACCAAGCCCTGCTGGAAAATTAAATTAAAATTTCTATAAAGCTGGTCAGCAGAAGGACGCATGAAGTGCTCTTAAATTTCCTGGTAGATGGCTGCGCTGACCTTAGACCTGATAAAACACAGTGGACCAACACCAGCAGATGACAAGGCTCCTCAAACCACCACTGAATGTATAAACTTTACACTGGACCTCAAGCAACTTGGATTCTGTGGCTCTCCTCAACTGTCAAGTCAGCAGTCTTCCCATGATCGTGTAGCCTACTGAACCAAACTGAGAGGCTTAGGAAAGATTTGCTGGTCAGAATAATTTAATTTTTTGATATACTGATTTAAGGATTTTCTTTAGCTGTAAGCCATAATCATCAAACTAACAAACTAAAAACACTTGAAATATATCACTCTGTCTGTAATGAATCTATGTAATATATAAGTTTTATTTTGAAACTAAATTACTAAAATAAATCAACTTTTTGATGAAGTTTTCATTCTTTGACATGCACCTGTGTATGAGGGTAAGTCAAAAATTTACAAGTAATTGAATTTATAACAGAGAAATTCATTCAGAAAAAATATTTCGACATAATCTCCTTGCTTTTAAATTCACTTTGTTCATCTGTCAACAAGCTTTTGTGCTCTCTTATTAAAATGATTCTCTTGAAGAAACTTTCACCCTTCTTAGAGTATTGGTCCAAACACCTACTGACCAATCAGAATCAAGAATTAATGTAACTTATGTTAGTATTACTAAATTAAAACTCATGGCTGAGATTTTCATTTACCGTGACATCTTCATAAAAGAAATAGCATAGAGATAAGAACTTAGGTCATATAAATGTGGAAAATATGAAATCAGCTCCTTTGTACTGTACATCTGCGTACACATGTACATGAGTGTGTTAAAATCTAATTTCTTACAAGCCTCCAGAAAACAGGAATCAAAGGATCTGAAATTCAAATCTTTCTACTGGGGTTTGCAAAATCTCCCTTTTTCTAACGCCAAGTGAACATGTTAAAAAAAAAAAAAGTTTCCAGTGACTGTAGCTCATATTAAGACTGGCAGCTCGCGCAAGTCTCGTGTAAGCTAAAGTGTAAACCCGCGCACCGTGTGGTCTGATCGCGAGCGTGGAACCCAACGACGAGCTGCTGCACGAGGAACTCGAGCGAGAAAATGGCGACCGCAAAAAGCCCACCAGAAGAGTAAGCATCAATCCATCCTCTCAGCACCCGTTCAGCTCTGATATCATACGCTCCACATGCTCACAGAAACACAGTGAAAGAGGGAGGGGGAGAGAGAGAGTGAGGAGAGATGGAGAGGCGATAGGGATTGGGATCCAGTCTGCAGAGGAAGAGAAGGTGGTCAGCATACATCTCCTTCTGCACGAAGGAAAGAAATTTAAAAAAAAGACAGAAAGAAAATCAGTGGAAAATGAAAGCCTGGTGTTGTTTGGGTGTTTGGTCATCACAGGCTGCGTCTGTTTAGCTGAATCTTCCAACCTTTGTTTTGATCTCTGGGCCTGGGAAGTTGTCCCGCTAACCACTTCTCCAAAACAGTGCGTGTGTTCCGGCAAAACCAGACGCAACACACACACACACTGTTTTATACACACTGTGTATACCAAAACCTACAAACACACACATGTACCCACATTCTTTATCGCTCTATTCCTCTTTTTCTATCTGTCGATCTATAAAAACCCTTTACTTCTCCACCTGCTATTCTGTTTATATACCTATCTATCTATGAGTTAAAAAAAAACAGACTGTTTTAAGAATAGTTGCACTGTGTGCAGATCAAAAAAAGAAAACAAAAAACAGCAATAAATATTTACAGTATGTTTACGTAAGCCAGTATGTAAGCCTACTCATCCAACCCATCTAAGCCATTCTGAAATGGATCCACTTGATCCTTAAAAACTAGAAATAAAAATCAGTTCACTATGGTTAATTAACACTATGTGTTCAGACCCTCACGTTTGAGATGCTTCCATGAGCAGATTTGGAAAATCTTTTCTAAACACTGTAAGCTATGACGAGTTTCTCTTTGATGGAGACAAGCTTCCATGCTGAACACTCCAGCGCAGTTCCAGAAACATGGATTTCAGCGGAGAAGCATCACCCACCATGTCATTGACCCGTCCCTATACAGTGTAACACGACACGCAGATTTCATTCGGGCCTGTTCCGTTTATTGCGTTGATTTATTTTTGTTGTTAAACATTGAAACTGGAAATGTCATTTGTAGCCTGTGTATGTCTGTTAACCAAAGTGTGGTTTCATTGTATTCTTTTCTGTTGTTTGTTAGGATTTAACCGCTGTAATAAAATACGCTAAAAATACCAGTTTGTTCCTTCAGCTATGGAAAACATAATGAGTTGACTATTTAAAATGTATATATTGCTAGTAAATGGGAAAAAAAAAAACGGATACCCGTGCATCACCAAGTGTGTAGAGACTAGACTTGAAGGATGATGAGGAGGGGCTCGGTCCGGCAGGAGAGAATGTGTGTTTGGAATGCGTTTGCGCTCTTCTGAGATTTGAACACGGCTTCCCAAAAAAAACACAGACCCCAGTCTTATCAGTCATACCTTTCACCCGCTACATGTGTGTCTGTGTGTGTGTGTGTGTCTGGAAATGTTCTTCATCACCATAAAGGTTCAGACTGGAGTAATCCACAAGGAATGCTTCATGTGATGAGTCAGAAAAGCACACACAGCTGGAGCCTGCATCTCCTGCCTATTAGTGTGTTTTTACTTTACGGTAAGAGACATACAGGATCAGCGTCTACAGGCCCGGATTAAGCGCGTACACACCGCCTCTGGGTACCTGCACCTGAACACACGCAGATCAGAAGACACCTGGGACCTCCTGCTTCTTTTTTTAAATGACACATGGGTGTAGCATATGATTAAAAAGAGTGCAGAGGGTTACTGACCATGTAGTGGATCACAATGTTTATGATGACTATTGCAGTCCAACCTAGGGTCATTTCTTTCATTTATCCATTATACTCATGGATATCAGAGGCGTGAATACAGCAGATGTCCGTACAGCAGAGACTCTGACTATCTTTAAACGACGACTCAAGACGTATTTGTTTCTGCAGAACTTTGACTACCCCAAAAAAAAAAAAAGCCTCTTCCCAGTTGTGTTGGACTAATGGCACTTAGTTATTAACCTAGTTAACCCAGTGTAAGTATGTATCCAATGATGTAAAATTTAAAGCACTTTTTGTAAGTCGCTCTGGATAAGAGCGTCTGCCAAATGCCTAAATGTAAATGTGAATGTGAATAACTGATGACATCGTTTTAGTGCCGCTCCATGTGTGTGGTTCTAACTTAAAAATGGTAAATGATTTCAAACATTTTACACATGAACAAAACCATAAAGTCATAAAAAATTATCAGTGTTACAGCTGTATCCAGCTACAACCCCAATCATAAAATAGCTAGTCAATAAAAATTTTGCTTGCAAATCATCTCTGTAGAGCTAAGTTAAACATGCTTACGCTATTTCTTTCCTATAGACATTTTTACATGTTTAAACTTTTAAGATCATTACTTGTCACAGTAGATGAAAATCTCAGTCATATTCTACGGCAAACTTTATGATAACATGCTCCCCGTGTCAAATTATAGCAACAGACCTATGAGTAAAGAAAATCAGTATGTTCTGTTTAAGTCATCAGTCAGCTTTATACTGCAAATGGATAATGAACCAAAACGTACTAAGCTATCCAAATGAGATTTTTTCCCCTGGCCAACTCAGTTACATGCTCTCAACCCAATAGAGCATGCTTTTTCCTTACTGAAGACACAAACAAGTGGTAGCTGAAGGCAGCTGCAGTAAAGACCTGGCAAAGCATCTTGAAGGGAGCAAAACTCATCATTTGTTCATGTCCATGGGTTCCAGATTTGAGGTAGTTGATGACTGCAAAAAAATTTTATCTATATTTTAAAGGCAATCCTCATTACTTTCACTCACTCATCGTTTATACTGCTTTACCCTGTGTATAGGGTTGTGGGGGGCCTGGAGCTTACCTCAGGAAACTTAGGGCAGAAGGTAGGGTACACCCTGGATGGGGTGCCAATCCATCGTAAGGCATGCACACACACTATGGGCAATTTGGGAACACCAGTTAGCCTAATCTGCATGTCTTTGGACTTTGGACCCCACCATGCACAAGGAGAACATGCATCAAACCCAGACCCTGGAGGTGTAATGCAACAGTGCTAACCACTAAGCCACCGTGCCACCAAGGCAATTCTTACATTAGTAATTGTTAGTTTGTTCCATTATTTATGAGCCCCTAATAATTTGTGTGTTCATGAAAATGGCTGTAATTCCTGTAATTGGCTGTAAGTCTGACCAGTTGACAAAAGTGTGGCTTTACCAACTTAGTAATTACAGCCATTTTCATTTTTGTCAAACCTTTGAAATAAAAGCTGAAAGACTTTGATCACATGCTTGCCCATAGTGTGTGTGCATGCCTTACATCTTGAGCGTTTAATTTCAAATTCAATGTGGTGGAATTAAATAGCCAAATGGCAAAAAATCTGTATCTTTGCTCCAAAATGTATGTGCCTGACTGTATTTTTCTAGTTTGTTCTTAGTTCGGAAATTGTATCTCATGCACACAAATGAACCAAAATGTATGGGCTGTGTATCCACCACTAAATGGTACTATTCATCAACTTTTCATTATTCATCAACTATTCAGTTCAACTACTTGCTTTTATTTCTTCATTGTTTCGTAGCTACACTGTTTTGGTGGCTTACTGTATATGCTTCATTCAACTTGCTATGGGAAATTTAAAGTCGCAACCCAGAACTTATTTTTTTTATTATTGTTTTTTTTTTTTTTACCTCCATGCTGCAAAGTAGAAAAGTTTGTTTGTAATGAGCTAGCCAGCTAACAGTAATGAGTCATGTATATTAACCCACTCAAAACTGTGAACAGTTGGAGTTACAGATTTAACAACCTTTAGTTTAATTCAGCACTAGATATCTAAGGTAGTGGGTTTGAGACACTTGAGGTCAGATTACGGTTACCTTAATTACTCTCCACAAACACTGGCTGCATTTAATGGCATGCTGCGAAAAGTACACAACTACACAAACACACAGGTATACAAACCTCACCAGCAGTTCACAGTGTGCATAGAACATTTACAACCAAACTAGAACACTTACAGTTCTAGCAAAAATGCATGCAGCTAGCATGCTTTACACAATGCTAAGGTTTTTACTTATTATTCCCGAAATGAGAGACTTATAATGTTGCAATGCTAGCTAATAGACATAATTACATTTGTTATTAGCTTTGCGGAGAACTGCATTATTGAGAACTGCATTAGGACAACTGTTTGGCTTGTAACAAAGCATACTTACATTTATTACTAAAAACACTAATATTAGTAATATTAATACTAGTATTAGTTGTATTGTATTAGCTACAACAAAATTGAATTCAATTTTATTTGTATATTCATTTTCATCAATTTCATCAATTGATGTAACAAGGCAGCTTTAAAAAAAAAATACAAACTCGGCTGAAGATTACAGGGAAAACCTAAGACACTGGGATGAACCTTTGAGAGGAACCAGATTTAAAAGAGAATCCATGCTCATTTGAAATACTTCTAGTCAAAAGTTTGTATTTGAAAACGGAAAAAAACACAGCTGTATAACAAGGAAATTCCACTTTGTTGACATTATCAACTGTTCACCAAATAATACAGACTTAGGTACGAAATTGTTGATGTCTATTTCAATCATTAAACTATCTGAGCAACTGGAGTAAAAAGCCATGTGTTTATGGTTTCTAAATGGAACTGTGCTCTGTTATCACCTTTATATTTAAGCAGACCATATGGCACCATCCTCAGCAGCACTGAGGAATCTCCATTTGATGAGAATTTCGAAAACCAGAATTAAGACATCGGATGCATCAAGCAGGTCTGAAGGAGTGATGGGGGCAAGACGGCTGGTATCTCAGGAGTGACGGGGTAGCCTTACAAAGTAAGGGGCTGAGAGAGAAAAAAAATATTTAAAACACCTATTCAAACAACAGCACATGAGAGTGCGTGCTGGTAATCAGCACAACAGCGATTTTAAGTGTGATATTGTTTTTATATAACGGTTCAAAAAACACCATTTATTATCAACAGATTATAACTTGCTTCATTATTCAACCAATTATTTTGCTCGGTCAACATTTATCCTTCCCGTGATCATGGGTTGAAAAAATATTTGAAAATTAGCCTTGTCTAGCCAGATGTGTTTTCTTGCTGAAAGTGCTTCTGTAACTGGTTTTGAATATGGCAGGCAGCTGCTCTCTCCACAGTACTGCAGAGACCTACATGCTGTAACCAACATTTAGAGTAATTAACGATTATTAAAACACCTGTGATACATATAGTTAAAATACCAGTGCTGTTATATTATCACTAATTGTCTATTATCACTATTATACTTGTGGAAGGTCTCTCATCCAAGTAGATTAACTGTCTTAACTTAGAACTAACTATTGTATAATTTAATATATTAAACATTATCCAGATATCACAAATCACCAAAGCACTTGTCAACCCTCTAGATCTGCTGATTCCTAAGGAAAGAATATTACAAAAGGCTTCGACTACACAAATAAGCATTCAACCTGGATTTGAACATTAAGACTGTGTCTGAGTCCAAAACATTAAGTTAAAAGACTAAAAAATGTCCTGCTCCTGTGGTGCTCATCATACAAGGTATCAAAAATAACCTGCACCTTTTGATCAAATCATTTCACTGGACACTGGACTTTTTTTATGTAAGGCATTATAATAATCCAACTGAGAGGTAAGAAAACCATAAAAAAAATTCTGCATCCTGTAGTGACTTTATATTTCCTATTTTAGCTATATAAAAGAAGGCTTTTCTAGTAATATTATCTGACATTAAATACATTATTATTATTAGTAGTAGTAGTAGTAGTAGTAGTAGTAGTATTAAATTAGTAACGTTTCCATTTTTTAAAATAACTTTCTTTTTTTCTTTTTTTTACCTTAATTGCCTTCTTCAGACAGAGGCTGCACTTCACAGTGTGGCTAGAAAAGTACATACCTGAACCTACTCACACACACACAGACACACACAGGTATTTTCCCCAAACTACAGCCTGCCTTCACAGCTTGCTGAGAACATACACATTTCATTTCTCCTAATCTTTTCACTTTACTGTTCATTCTTCAGTCCAGATTTGTTGGGACATGTCCCAAAGAGAAGTCTGAGATGACCTCTCTGCTGTTCTGAGGCCTAGGGACATTTTAATGACTATAATATTACAGTTTGAACTGAATGATGAGTAGTATGGCTAATTATGCACCAGATACATACTGTATGTTTAGCAATTTTACACTTACATGGACACCTTTCTATAGACAGAGAGTATAGATATAGAGAAATAACTTTTGGACATTTAAAAGCTTGATTTATGTCAATCAAACTGGCCAACCTGGCCTACTGTCCAAGTGTCCTGGTGCTAATCTTAAATTGGACCTATGTTTACTAACCGAAAGACGGTTGTTCATTTTAACTTAATATTCATGACAGATGCATGGAACTGATCGCCTTTACTCCTGCCAGAACAGAAACGCTATCTGCCAGCTTTGGGTAAAACCAAAGTTCCAATTTAGCAAGTTATTAGATTTAATCTTTACAAAACATTGGATTGTTTGGAGAAACCACTATATATAAAAAAAAATGCTGCTGAAAATAAACGTGGAAACCCTTCATTCCTCTGTCAAAACATGGTGGTTTAGTAAGGGCTAGTAATGAAATTTTGTGCTTTCCATATATTTGCTAAACCAATATATTGTGCGACTAAAACTAACATTGCATTATAAAAAAACATTAAGCCAAGCCTTCAATAAAAGGGTGGGTTTCTACCTGATTCAAGCCATTGCTGTTAGTGGTGTCTCAGGAACGGGTTGGAAATCAACTGGTTAAATTAAATTTAGGCTGTGTTTACTCGTCACAGTTTAATCTGAGAATAAGTAAGCACTGTTGTGCTGATCAGTAAGAAAAGTAAGTAGAGCAAAACAGTGGAACTTGAGAAGTAGCTTTATTTCAGTAAACATGTGTTGATAGATCTTTCTCTCCATGTGACTATATTTTTCTTGACAAACATCCAGCAAAAGAAATTAGTATGGAAGCGAGGAATATGGATGGATAACAATGTCAAGAAAAAAGAGTCAATGTGTACGAATTACTTGGAGATGGTCATCCTGGTAAATAGATTTGGGTGATATCAGCGCTTTCTGTTCAAGGCTGCAGTCTCTCCAGTCACTGGTGTGCAGGTGTGACCGTGTTACATCAGTTCACTTGTAACTGTGGTGCAAGCAAAATTGTATGCCTCACTTGTGATTTGCACATAAGACACGCAGCATGCAGTGATTAATTTTTTGTGGTCTGAGGGTGTATCTGGTATTGTTATTCATCGAAGACTTTGTGCACAGTATAAATAAAGTGTTTTGTTATGAGTTTGTATGAATGGATAGAGAAGTTCTGAAAGGTCGTACAAGTGTTAATTATCACGAAAGAACCGGATACCCGGCCAAGTCTGTACACTTTTGCCCACAATGTCAATTTGGTTTTCAGGTGTTGAAGCATTCTCCCTATAGTCGTGATCTTGCTCCATTGGACTTTCACCTGTTTGATCCCCTAAAAGCATCCCTACGAGGATAAAGATTCACTTCTGATGAAAAAGTGAAGACAGCAGTGCATTCGTGGCTCAAAGTTCAGCCTAAAACATTTTTTGAATAATGGAATGTATTGAAGAAAATATAAAAATTTAGTGCATTGAAAAGCAAGGATCTCATTCATTCACTCATCTTCTATACCGCTTTATCCTGTATTCAGGGTCGTGGGGAGCCTATCTCAGGAGGCTTAGGGCATGAGGTGGGGTACACCCTGGACAGGGTGCCAATCCATCGAAGGGCACACACACATACACACTCATTTACATACTACAGGCAATTTGGGAAATCCGATTAGCCTAACCTGCATATCTTTGGACTGTGGGAGGAAACCAGAGTACCCGGAGGAAACCCACCAAGCACGGGGAGAACATGCAAACTCCATGCACACAGAGACGGGAATCGAGCCTGGCCAGGAATCGAACCCAGACCCTGGAGGTACAAGGCGACAGTGCTAACCACTACACCACCGTGCTGCCAAAACCAAGGATATTATGTCAAAAAATTTTGTATTTTTCTTTTTTTTTCATTAATTAAAATAAATTCTACAGCCAGAGTGCAGATAATTTTTGACTCACTCTCAAATTTATGGTACTTAGAGATGAACTTTTGCTGGATCTCTGCAAAAGAGATGTGTCTATATAGGGAGATGGGACATAATAGATTTTTCATATTATATACTATATTTCTAGGAGTTTTGTGTTGCAATTCATGCATCACCACTCTGACTCCTAAAGAATTTTTTAAAACACATTTTTATATATTTTTGCATTTGAGGTGGAAAAATGCAGAAAAAAATGTAAAATGTTGCTGTCCCTCTATAATCCCGCATGTGGTGAACTCTAAACTATTTACAAAGCACAAAATAGGTGTGGTAGAAGCAAATTATTTGCTAACTTTGATTAGGACTGTAAGAAAATCTGAAAAAAATTATCATATTGAATCTGGATATTTATAAAATCGCGCCTAGGTATCATGATAATATCGTATCGGGTGGTCCATGCTGATTCCCATCCTTAAAGAACGAGTTAACATTAAGTAAAGGAGGATTTCTCGACTATGAGTACGAGACACTTAGAGATGAAAATCCAGCAAAGCAGATTTATCATAAAATGTTTACATGTTTTTTGGAAACAAATATCCAGCAGAAGGGATTTGGTCAGAATTAAGTCATATTTTCCAAATATGGTACATTTCGTTATACTTTACATTTTGGATGTGCACTGCCCCCTAGTGTACACGTCGTGAGCAACTCTTGTAACAAGCCTCATCTAGGTTGGTCTGGCAAGAGACAGAAACATGAGAAGGCTAAAATAGATCCTATCACCACTCTGTTTGACATGGCTATGGGTTTGGTAGCTTGGATTGTTGAGGTAGAAGACATCCGTTCCAGTTTGTACCTGTCGGCATGTGTGAAGTGTGTGGTGAGGGCAGATATGGATTTGCTCCATACTTGCAGTGCTGCCAGGACTAGTGATGTGTTAAAAAAAGGGGGGAGGGTGGATTTCCTTGCAGCGGGCTCTCGAGGTTACGGAATGCAGCAGGAATAATTAATCTCATTAAATAAATATGGATGTTGAAGAGGTGCAGCTCACGTAATAGACTAGTTTGGCTTAACATGAACACAGCTGGGTTAGTTGGCGGGTATTTAAAAAGTAAGCTTGGCATGGAGCCGTTATCTGGGTTATCTAACAGTTTAAAGGCTTACCTGCGGAAAGCACATTTGGGCGGGCTAATGATAATACTCACTCACTCACCATCGATACCGCTTTATCCTGTATACAGGGTTGCGGGGGGCTCCAGGAGACTTAGGGCACGAGGTAGGGTACACCCTGGACGGGGTGCTAATCCATCACAGGGCGCACACATACAGTACACACACTCACATGCTCATTCACACACTATGGAGTAACCTTCATGTCTTTGCATGGGGAAACCATGCAAACTCCCTGCATACAGACCTGATGCAGAAAATGAACCCGGACCCTGGAGGTGCAATGAGAGTACTATTTGCCAATCTTTTTTTTTCTTACCAGGGAGCTTACATTTGTAAATGTTACATTATGGCTGTAGCTGGAGAAAGGGTTTGTTGAAATATTCATGGTCTAAAGCAGAGAATTGTAAAATGAACTACACTGAGAAGGCTACTTGTGCTGGTGCTCATAAATGTGGTGAAAAAATGCAGAACCTTGGAGGTTCCTCCAAATTGGACAGCCTTGGTCTGGGTGAATTCTGAACAAAAATGTTGCTTACCTAGGGAGCTGCCTTCAAACTGGAATGCAATGTCTGTCTCCAGCACACACACACACACAATATTTCTTATTCTTGCTTATTTCAGTGGCTTTGGAAAGAACATGTTAGCATCTTGCAAAATCTACACACATATACAGACAGGCCCTGGTCTACCCACCCGTCTGTCTGTCTGTCTCTCTCTCTTTCTCTCTCTCTCCCTCTCTGTTCCACACACAGACTAGTTGGCAGGACTGAGATGTTCACAGTACATTGGCTCTGTTCGAGCGAGAGCTCTCACTTACACACCACATTTATTATTTAATATGAAGGTTAAAGGGTGTGTGTGTATGTTTATGCATGCATGCATGTGCGTATACGTGTGCAGTGTGTGTGTGTGTGTGTATACGGTTTTTTTTTGTGTGTGTTTGTCAATGTACATGTGTTGGACTCTAAGAGCAAATTGGGTAATGCTTCATGTGCATGTGTGTGTGTGTGTGTGTGTGTTTGTGTGGGTGTGTGTGTAGTCCATTCCATGGAAGCTCCATTAACAAATGCATGCAGAGAATCCTGATCCTGCATCCTCATGTCACGCTCTGCAAACTATAGCACCATTTCACAGTGTGCAGAGAAATCTCTCTCTCTCTCTTGCACAGACACACACACACACATACAGTACACACACACACACACACCAGCATGCCCTCATCTGTTGTAAACCAGGGCAACATCTCAGGTTAAAATAAAACACAAAAAAGACCAAGGACACACACGTACATGAATACAAACATACACATACAAGGTAGGGGTAGTACACACACACACACACACACAACCCAGACGGAACTCATTTACAACCCGGATTAAATTATCCCTTCACTGCACCGTGTGTGTCCCAACACTTGGCACGCCACCGCACGGCTCGCATGCGGCACAAATCTCTAAAATCACTTAAACTCTTTGTTTGCATCGTTTGATTATCAAACTAATGGAGCTAGAAGACTGTAACAGCTACTTTCTAAAGCCTCTAAGCTGTTAAACAGATCCTTACAGAGTACAGAAGGGAACAAATGTAACATAACTACACTACTACATAACTAAATTTTCAGTTGAGGAGGTGTGGCCTCAGCGGGTGTCAGTCTCAGTGAAGGAGGCCTGGCCTCAATGCCTGCAAGTCCTAATGTAGTAGACATGGGTTGTGTCAGTGACAGAAAAGGAAGCGTGGCCTCTGGTCCTCTCAAGTGATAATGTGTGGTTTCAATGCCTTAGTAATGAGGTGTGTCCCCAGTTCCTGGCAGTCTTAGTGATAGAGATGTAGCTTCAATGCCTGCCAGTCTAAATGGTGGAGGTGTGGTCTCAGTGCCTGTCAGTCTTAGTAAAGATTTGTGGCCTCAGTTCTTGTCAGTCTAAGTGAAGAGCTGTAGCCTTAGTGCCTGACAGTCTTAGTGATGAAGATGTGCCCTTAATGCCTGACAGTCTTAGTGATGAAGATGTGCCCTTAGTGCCTGTTGGTCTTAGTGATGAAGATGTGCCCTTAGTGCCTGTTGGTCTTAGTGATGAAGATGTGCCATCAGTGCCTGTTGGTCTTAGTGATGAAGATGTGCCCTCAGTGCCTGTTGGTCTTAGTGATGAAGATGTGCCCTCAGTGCCTGTTGGTCTTAGTGATGAAGATGTGCCCTCAATGCCTGACAGTCTTAGTGATGAAGATGTGCCCTTAGTGCCTGTTGGTCTTAGTGATGAAGATGTGCCCTTAGTGCCTGTTGGTCTTAGTGATGAAGATGTGCCCTTAGTGCCTGTTGGTCTTAGTGATGAAGATGTGCCCTCAGTGCCTGTTGGTCTTAGTGATGAAGATGTGCCCTCAATGCCTGACAGTCTTAGTGATGAAGATGTGCCCTCAGTGCCTGTTGGTCTTAGTGAATGAGGTGTTGCCTCCTAAATATTCACTAACACTGTTATTCCCCATTCATCATCATGTCCCAAAAGCTTTACCATCTTACCACAAATCATCAAAGGATCAGAACACCTCCAAATCCAAACATCAGGATCAGAACACCTTATAATTCCACTTCCTCCATTATTGGATGTTTTGTGAGTTATGCAAATATATAACCAATGGGTTATGCTGAATTAGTATGCTGGCTAGGCTAACAGTGTAACCAGTTAAAGGTTTTTCCTACATGAGCACATTTTTGGCTTTCATTAGGGTGAGATTAACTTTCGTCTCCTCATGAAATAGGGTTCAGGGCGTTTCTGTAGTAGGTAATGAGATTTAGGAAAAATGAAATATATCAAAGGAAAACTTGAAAATAATACCCTAAAAAATGCAACAGTGCCAGCTGTACTTAACGATGTGTAGGGTTTATAGCACTGTCCTGTAGAAAAGCAGCACAAATAAGTTTTGATAGCATTGTTTTATAAATAAATAAATAAGAATTGCTACAGGTAATTTCCACCTCTAACCTGGAGTTTAATCACTACCCACCCATCTTGCAAATATTAAATCTCACAACCGGTAACAACCTGAGCAATGAAGCTTCTAAATTATTTTAAGGATCCGCTTTGACATACCATATGGCCACCTCATTTACATTCCACATGCACCATGTGTCTGTTCAAGCTCAGCTAGCACTATGTTTTGTGGGAAGATGAACAGGGTCACCTGAGTCACCCTAGTAAAGATCTACCCTCACCAGTGTTATCACTGGAATGAATATACCTGCTGTTACAGTCAAAATGGTGGTGTGTTGTAGCCCTTCGGTGTCTTTTTAGACTTAAAAAAAGGATTGTGTCTACCTCAAATCAGTCTACAGTGCCCCACATGAACAGTCCTTTAGAGCAGTGGCTCTTAACCCAATCCTAAATGTCCTCAAGACAACAACTTATTTGGGCCAGTGACTCCCAAACCCTTCCTCTAGGCTAATTTTAAATGAAGAACTATTTTAAGGCAGTGGATCTAAAACCATTTCCCAGGACTCTTTGTAAACGAAGAACCTTTTAGGGCAAGGGATTTTAACCTATTTTTCAAAGTTTTTGTAGTGGAAGAACCCATTAGGACAATGTATCTCAAACCATTTCTCAGTCTGCTTTCTAGGGAAAGAACCCTTTAGGGCAGTAATCCACAAACCATTCATCAGGACTTCTTGTAGATAAAGAAATCTTTAAGACAGTGATTGTAAAATCATTTGTTAAGAATCTTTCTAGAGGAAGAATCCTTTAGGGCAGTGGATCTCAACCTAGTCACCAGGGCTCTTTTTAGATGAAGATCCCTTTATGGCAGTGGTTCTCAAACCAATCCCCAGGAAGCCATCTAGAGAGAAAAAAAACGCTTTAGGTTATTTTACTGTGCTTTTACTATGTGAAGAACCCTTTAGGGTTGTGCATCTTAAACCATTCCTTAAAAAATATAATTCATTTAAAACAGAAATTTGGAATACCAGACTGAAGGATACTGATGCTTTATAAGGGCACTAGCATGCATTCTATGTACTGTATAATCCAGATTACCCAGCCTGTACTCCCTAGAAGTATTATATACAGTCTTGACAAAAGGTTTCTATTACCCATAGAGAAAATTTAAGTTTGTCCTGAGTCCTTTCAGGGGGATTCCACTTAGAATGCATTCAGGAAGCTAAGAACTGTTAACTATCCAAAAGACCTTAAGGAAACTATTTTTTCCTAGGGGTGTAATGACCTCCACCTGGCCTTGAGAAAGGTTTACCTCAAAAAGTCTGACCTTGTTGACATTTGAAACTTCACACACAAGCCGGACGGGTTAGTTTCACACAAGCCTTTTCCTGAAACCACTTGACATCCAGCCAATACTGAGGCGTGTGCTGTTCCTCCAGAAAGGCAACATTTATAGCAGGAGGTTCTACTTGATCCCCCTCCACCCGTTCTTTATAACATTGAGCATGTTTTAAACAGATAGAGAAAGAAATAAAGAAGGAGAGAGAGAGAGAGAGAGAGAGAGCAGTAAGAATAGTTTTCTGGCCAGTTTGCGGTTAATGAAGTGTGGGTTATTTTTCCACCGCCAAGTGCAAGGCGTTTTTACATGGGAGTTCGTGTTCTTGCCATGGTGACATTTAGACAAGTCAACACCGCTACAGAGAGAAAGTGAGAGAGAAAGTAAGAGAGAGAGAGAGAGAGAGAGAGGAGCACTTTCCATCTTTGCCATCATGTTTCCAGCCTGCTGTCAAAACAGCCTGTCTCATCCAACACCAGAGTGAAGGAGATGAAAGAACAGAAGAGAGGGAGGAGAGATTGATGTAGAGAAAAGTGAGAGCAGAGAAGAAGAGAGTAGGTGGTATTTTTTGCTTGCTTTGACAAGAGCGAAAGCTAAGTGAACATATTGTGTGTGTGTGTGTGTGTGTGTGTGTGTGCGTGTGTGTGTGTCAGGGGGGTTCCTCTGCCATTTGAGTTTGAGAGATGATGCTGGACCCTTTCCAGGCAAAGATATGAAGAAGAAAAACTACATTGTTTAAATATTAGCTTCTTTATTTATCTGTGTTATTACTGGAATAAATCTAATATAAATCAAGATTTAGAGCAATTTTTGATATATACTGTAAACACACACATGCGCGCGCGCTTTTGCTGAAGACTCGGGCCAGCACGGGCACCCTGATCTGTCTCCAGTCTGCACCTATGCTGGTGAGGGTAGATCTTTTCAAAGTGCTAATGCACAGTTTCCTGACCTCAACCCCACGGAACACCTTTGGGATAAACCAGAACACCAACAGCACCCAGGCCTCCTCTCCCAATATCATACATAAACTAGTTTACATCAAGAAGATATTAGGTATACCATATTAACAGCAATAAGAATTTTAGTAGCAATCCTGGTAATAATTGCAATCCTGGTAATAACTTTACAAGAAAACAGAAAATAAATAAAAAGAGAGCAAATAAGCATACAAGCACGTAAAAAGTTTTCATTATGGTAATTCTTAACATAAATTGCATGAAGCTAGAGATCCCAGATCATCGTGTGCACAGTGGGGGAGAGCTGTCTGTATCTCAAACTCAAAAAAATATATATATATTTTGTCAGTACATCTGCCCCTAAATCTCCACCGAACGTTAGTGTTTAAGGAGGAGCCTTCTAAACCCTGATTATTTAGATGTTTGTGGTCCACCATCATGTCTCGTTTCTCCTGTTTACAGCCTCCAGCACCACAAAGATGAGAGTTTCTTCTCTGAACACATTTTTCATTCAAGCTGTCAGAACATGACAAGAAAATTCAACAAATATGCCAAAAGAGTATTCCGACCCTGGCTTTAACTAAATCACTCCTGTTTCGAACATTTTTCGGAGACCCTGAGGTGAGTCAGTCTTGCCTCAGTCCAGGGGATTTACCTCCTTTCCCTCTCCGTTTCCTTTAGGAAATCACCAACACCACAAAACCGACAGTCCTACAGCTCCCTCAGGACGCAGAATTCAATTTCTCTTCTTTATTGCATGCACTGATTGAAAAATTTATGGCAGGACACAGCGGCGAGCAGCGGGCCTTCCCATGGTGCACCGGACCAGACTAATGGCTTTAGCATTATTAGAAAGCTCATGTTTGAGTCTCAGGAGCGTCCGTCGGAACGCGTCATTTCTACCCAATGTGGCATGCAACATCACTCCATGTGCGCAGGTCTGAAACACCGGTCCTAACGTTTTACTCTGGAATTTTCTTTTCCAGTCTTTCTGTTTCTTTCCTTCTCTGTCATTTCTCCTTTTCGTCTGTCTCTCACTCTTTTCCTCTCATCCCGCTCCCCGTTTTTAATCCTCTCTCTGTAAAATGTCAGATTTCAGCTTCTTTCCATTTCTTCAGCGTTTTCTCCCCCCGCTGCCGAGCTTCGTCACTCCGTTCACATGTCTGCTTCACTAATCCTAACAAGTCTCAGTAACAGTAAACAAAAAAACAACACATCGATTCTCAATCATGCAATCCACATTGATTAATTCAGGCGGACGGGGGATGAAAAATGGACAGTGAGTCTTATGATTTTATGGAAGAACATGGTCAGGAATGCTTTGAGTGCTGCCACCCTTCAGACTGTGGAGCTTTCACATGTCTAATTGTGCTCGGATGGAGGCTGGTGTGTCCACGCAGAGACACGCCAAACCCAAGGCTCCACACTGGCCATGACAGGAACAGAGTCTAAGCCCACGAGTCCAATGCCTGCGCTAATATTGCTTGACCGCATCTCTGGACATTTATATTTATGACTTCTTAGTCCTCTCTGACATACTTTGCCCTCTTCACTGTAACCAGAGTCATCCTGGCATTCACTTCTTGGAGCTGTCCTAAAGGAATAGTTCAGCCAAAAAATGAAATTTGCGCAATTTTTCCTTTACTCTGAATGTAGTGAAATCAGCCAAGACGTGTTTGGTGTCTGACGTTCGCTTCTTTAGTTTTACACTCGAGCTACAACTGAGGTAGCTTAAGTAATAGATCTCTGTCTCACCCAAAATCCTTTCCATAAATACATGACTTACTTCAAAAAGCATAATTAACTACAGTGCCTTTGCCTTCAAGTGTAACTCTAGCATTAGCTAACTAACTCACTGGACCTATGCAGAGATGTAGCCATTGGTTATGGGTATGGTATTGGTTACTGTGTCTTAAAATAAATTGTACAGTATTTAGAAAAATAAACAATGTCAGTAAACAGTCTGTATAGCATTGAGATGTTAATTATTGTACATTTGTTTTCTAGAAATTAAGGCTTTTAGTTTTATACAACAATTTTATCTTGGATTCTAAAATCCAATATGGACACCCTTCTCAAAAAACTCAACTGCTTTGTAGTAACGTATTTTCTTGCTATTTTTTTTTTTTACTTAAAGAGACTAAAAAGTGACCAAAGAGGGACTTACTGTTTCTATCTGTGAAATAGTGCTTTTGATCAGGGATTAGAGAGTGATTTGGGATTTAACCTTGTGTTAGACTCAAGTTAACTTTATAGCTAACGTAAATAAAAGAATATGGAGGTCATTTAGAGTGACATTTAGCAATTATTTAGTGGACAAAGTGTAGTTTAAGATGACACAACAGATGTGTTTTCTTGCTGAAAGTGCTGTTCTGACTGGTTTGAATGTGTGTTTTGGCAGGCAGCTGCTCTCTCTTCAATACTCTGGACCGTACAGACCTATTTTCACCCATGCTGTGACTGAGAGTTAGCAGTTATTCGAACACCCATGATGCGGAGTGATAAATATAGTTAAACGTCCCAGTGCCGTTACTGTCCATTATTACCACTTGTGAAATGGCTCTCGTCCATTCAGATTACTTAGTCATAACTAATTGTTTTACAAGAGGAATTAAATTAGCACGGTTTCCCATGTGCTATTATTGAAAGATATTGGGTTGGTTGGGGTGGGAGGAGTTGGGTTGGGTCAGGGGTGGAGCAATAATTGCGCTTTTTCACGTCACCCTTTTATTAATTATTTTATTGTAACAGCACCCCCATTGTGTTTTATTTTCTACTTGTGAAAAGGGTTTAAGTGTAATTCCAGTGCAGTTTATTGACATTTATTAAAAACCTTTCTTGCGCCGCCAAAAACTAAGTATCAAAATCTTTTTTTTTTTTTCTCCTAAACCACATAACTAACTGCTTTCTCCTGGGGAAGAAACACTCTCCGCAACACATATGCAAGGGTTTTGTTGTCACTTTTCTTGTATAACATTTTTACTAAGGCAAACTAATTAGTCTGATAAACTCATTCGTACTGCTTTTCTTCCACAGTAATTAAAATAAAAACCCCTCACGCACACAGGCAGTTGGAAAGGCCTGCTGCAGTCTACCAAGTTTCATTGCCTGCTACTTTAAGCTGTAATTGTTCACAGCATCATAAAAAAAAAAAAGAAAACAGGAACACCAATCAAAGTGGGGAAAATTAATAGCTGTGCGTTGCGCCATCTTTTCCACCCATCGGTGGCGGGTCAAACACCCTCTGCAGAGTGCGGAAACCGCAGGAGTCTTAGGTCAGCCTCTTAAAATAAGAGCCAGGCAGCTCATTCTGCTCGTTAGGGCCCCGAGGGACTTTGGGTCACTCTTTCATGTCAGAACATGGCCACCACACACAGACCAAGGAGGAGCTGCTCATACTCGGGCACCACACACATATCCTGCAAGGATTAAAATAAAAGCTTTGCTTTTTATTTACCATCTCATACGCTCAGTCCTCCCTTCCCTCTCTCTTTCTCTCTGTCTGTCTGTCTCTCTCTCTCTCTCTCTTTCTCTCTCTCTCTCCCTGTCTCTCCCTGGCAGTTGTTGACTGCATAGTCCTCTCCACACGTCCCTTGAGTGCTGTATTGGAAGAAAACGCCCCTCGATGTTTCGTCTGCTCCAAATCTGTTAAAGTGGTGAGCTCACAGCTTAGCATCAGCTGTCAACACGAAGAGAAAAAGAGAGAGAGACAGAAAGAGAGAGAGAGAGAGAGGGAGCATTGGGAGGGCTGTTTGGTCATGAGAAAAGTTAATGCAAGCATAGCAAGATCGTCATTTTTAATTCAAATGAGGCAAACCCAGAGACACACTACACAAAAACAGCATTACAGCAAAAAGAGACTGCAGAAGCCAAAAAGTGAGGCGAGTGGAGAAAGTTAGAGAAATGGACAGACAGAGAGTGTGTCAGTCTACACGAATCATTCTTAATAATCAGGGCAGCGAGTGAGGGGTTGAGCTCTGGCTCAGAGTCACAGCAGTGTGAGGGCTGCAGCTAGAGACGACCACACACAACACATACTGAAAGTGTTTTATATTACTCTTTGTGTGAGGTATTTCTATTGACTTGTGTGTTACTCTCGACAAATAATGAAAAGCCTACACTTAATCCCTAACCCTAGCCTAACTCAAACCTTAGGCCAATCCTAGCCCATTTCTGACTTTAACACTAGCCCTTCCAAACCCTACAGTCAAACTCTAGACTAGCCTTAACCCTAGACCAACACTTATGGTAGGACAACACGAAACCTAACCCTAGTCCTGGGCTGTTCCAATCCAATCCTGAGGGCAAAGTTTAGTGGCTCTTCTGCTTAAACCACAAAAAAATCTTTTAATCACCAGGTTCACTGGGTCCTTTAAATTAGACTGGCCATCACCAAGTCTTTATTCTTCTGCAATCTGAAACCCTACTTTGACCCAAGACCACCTCTAACACTAAACCTAGTCCAACTCTTAACCTAGTCCATCACTAAAAGTAATCTAACTCTAACACATTGCTAAACCAGCACTGACCACAGACCAACAATAACCCCAGACCACCTAGGGTAGGTGGACCAATTTTGGACCAACTCTAGTCTAACCATATCACCAACCTTATTCAAAATCTAATCCAAACCCTAATTCTGACCCAGCAAAGGAGGTATCTGGGTTTTTTTTTTTACATTTTTTTATTGAAAGCCAAGATCAACTAATTAAACAGGTGGAATCAGACTGAATCAAATTGAATCTGGTTTAATTGGAATGAAATTGGGATAAAATTGGACACCCCCTACCCCAGTTTAGCACTAACCCTAAACCGACTATAACCCTAACCCAAGTCCAAATACATGACTACTTTTACCAGACAGAGTTACACCATAACTCTCATCCCCCTAGTCCCATCTCATCCCTAACAAAATCCTAACACTAAAAACATCCAAAACCGGTCATATATAGACAAAGCTCAGAATTAAATCATCCTTTTCAAAACTTCCACTGAGACCTTAACAGGGCCTCTGTCTTATAATGATCAATGATCTAGGTAACAAAGTCCTTGGAGGAATAATTTGTCCGGCGTGTAAGAATGTCTATGTGTGTTATGGATATGGATACGGTACATAATTTTTCTTCCACCCTGCCATATAATTCTCCAAAGATTAATTCCACAGCCTAAAAGCAAACAATGTTCTTTATTGTACCTCAAAGAAAACTTGTCTCAGGAGGTCAACACACAAAAGCAACACAAAAGCTGGGAAAACCGACACCATAAATACAAATGGTACATGAGCTGGCCAAAAAATTGTTTAACTTTGATTACAAAACAAAGTGTGGTGTCCAGTTCATGTGTAAAAATGATTCCCCATGCTCCCACAATGACTTTTTAAAAAATCTGAGTCCTGAAATATTGTTGTGCCATTAAGGAAGAGAAATGCCATAGATATGATAACCTGGTCAGTCAGTACATTCAGGTTGTCAGCTGACTTAATTTCATTGCCACATGTTGCTGAGCCACTGAAGCACCTAAACGATTGAAGCAACCCCAGATCATAACACTGCTTCCGGTGGCTTGTACGGTGGACACTATGCATGATGTGTGCATCACGTCATACACTTCACTTCTTACTCTGATGTGTCCATAATTTTGGAATAGGCCTCCAACTTTTTTCTGATGTCTCACTAACATGTGGTTCTCCTATGGACACACAGCTATTAAGTCCCAATCCTTCGAGTTCCCATCACATTGTGTGCATGTGGAAATGCTCTTACTGTTGATTTTTTACCATGAAACTTCACCAACTCTTTAAGTGATCTCCATTCCTATCTTTTTTTCCAACCTCATTTCTTCCAGCAATATTCTTTCAGGTTTTAATAGTGTGTTCAAGGCTTTTTAATCCAGTTCCAGTAATTTCAAATCTCATCATTATCTTTCTTTGATACAGTCTAATAATTTGACGCTTCTGAAATGATGACTTTTGTTTGTGGGCCAGGCAGTGTAGAAATATATGAAATAATTACACAAAAGGAAACTCCTTAACAACTCTTTTAAAGGGTCTGCACATTTGTTGCTCCAAAAATACCTCTTTACTTACAAAATTTAAGACGTGTTGTATCTTAGGAACCCCAAACTGTACAGACATGGTTAAAATGTTTAAAATATGTTAAAAGTTAACACAGTATAAACAACTTCTTGTCTACTATAGGAGCATTTAATTAACCTAGGAGGAAGAAGCTCTCTCATTTGTCTTTAAAAGCTAATTTATTATTAATGAGTAACAAATTAACTTGTGAACCCAAGGAGAAAAAAGTCTTGCTAGAGGTCTTGTCCCAGTGCAGTTTTAGGATTAGGACATAGCAGGTGTAACAGCTGGCATGGCAACGGATAATAAAAAGCCCTTTTTGTTATTCATTGGCTCGGTTCATTTTAGTGTATAATGGACTCATCTATTGCGCTTTCAACCTTTTTTCTTACTATTGTCTGTCAAAGAGGATGTGCTAATTCAGGCTAAAACCAGAACTGTCTAGTCAATTCATTAAATTACATGCAATAAAATATCATTCAGTTTGCACAAAATGCAATGAAAGCTTTTAAGACACACACACAAAAAAAACACACACAAAGTGAGCAGATGCACTCAGTCCAAACTTCTCCAACCTCTGTGTTTCGGAGGAGCTAAACAGACCTTATCTCTTGTTTTTAATTAGTCACGCTCTCACTACTTTTCCATCCCGGTGCAATCAGGAACGTTGACTCTGCAGCAGCGCTAACCCAAACAGAGTGGCGGTAGATGTAGAGACCTGTTCGCCAGTGTTGGTTGATGGATCACAGACCACATGGCCATTGATGGAATTCCAACTCAAATGAAGTAATAACAACGCTGATGGTGCAAGAGCCATTTTTCAGATGCCAGTGATGTAAATGTTTAATCTGTTTTCTCTTTCGCTCTTAAACGAGCGAGCTGAGCTATAAAGCAGATGAACAATGACAATTCTTTACTTTATGGATTATGTTTAATTGTGTAATTCTCCGACCCATTATATGTTACTCATAAGTGAAACATTCCATTTGCCTTAAAGACTGGATCACACCATTAGGGACCCACCCAGTGGGCACAAACAACATTTACAAAAATGTTTTTGCCAGATGTTATGGGGACGTCTGTACAGGGTTGACTGTTGGGCTTGTGAACGAAACTTACAACAATACGGACAAAAAAATGTAATCAAGATCCAAAAAATAATCAAGATCTATCACAACTTTAGTTAGAAATGAACAACCAAGCCATGGTTTTATAACATTGTAAATCTGGAAAAAGGTTTTTTTTGTTGTTTTTTTAGTAACTTGTTTAACAAATGCTTGAAATGAAGATCAAGGTCATTGTTTTATCTTGAACTAGTTAACATGCAGCTCTTTGTTTAAATGCACTAATTTTGCAGCACCATGAAAGAACCAATGCTGCTGCACTCTGCCGCAAGAAGAAAACCTCATTGACTTTACACAAAGCTGCGTGTTCTGGTGTTGAAAGTCAGTCTTCAAATCACATTTTGACTCCAAACAAAATTTGTTACGTAGATATTCAGCGATTTTCCAGTTGAATGCCGCAAAAAATGCCTTTAGGGAAGTTTGTGCCTAGTAGATGTGGGGGAACGTCACAACATTTCATTGCCAATCATCTTTTTCTTTATGATTTATGGCACTATTACATTGGAAGCAATGAAGTCAAAAATTATTCTGTAACATCTGTAACAGCTCAGAACATTTGGTCATATCATTACAAAAAAGTGTTTCCATAAACTTCTAAAAACATATTAATGCAATAATGTTTTGTTGATGTTTCAGCTGTTTTAATAATTTGCATGTCTCGCACACATAATGTCACATTTGAAAAGACTTGTTTGTTTGTGCATGGACAAGAGAACAACTGAGCAGCTTACATTCAGTTAGTTAGCTAATTACTAAGGGCTAACTAGCTAGCATGTATTAGCCATAATATAAACACCACTGTGTTGAACTGAAAAACATTGTTTATCAACTATAGACCAGTAAACTGTTGACAGGGTCATGGGTACCCAAGGCTCACCCATGCCTATTGAGACCAACAGCAGCCTGTCCGGTCCAGCACCCAAACTCCTCAGATTCCTTACTGATCAAGCACCCAAGGGAGGAACCAGACAAGCAAATCCAACCCATGGAGGCCTCATCCCACAACCCACAGCACCCTGCCATTAAAGTTTCCCCAGCAGTTATGGACATCAGTCTTAAGCCACTGCCATCAAGTACAGAAGTGGTAAAGGTGCTGATGATGCATTGTGGATGATGATGGTGCATTGCAAACTGAAGTTTTGATATTGTTTTCAATATGGTCATAATCCTGAATAATCCTTAAGGTTTTACAGAGCAACAAATACAGGCTGGTTTATTAATTTTGCCAAAACTTTGAGGGGTGGATTTATAGCGTTTTGCAAACTCGTACATTATTTGGACATATAATGCTTTGCCATTTTTGTCTTTTAATACTCTTGCCACTCAGAGACAACATGCTCAAAATATTCTTTATTAGTTTGAAATATTGGTTTGAACTACATTTGTTCTCAAAACTGCAGTAAAATCCATTGCACAAAAGAAAACCACAGTGATAGTCGTAAATTATGTAAAAAAGTGAAACCATCTAGAATAGAAATATTTTCCTTAGATATGTTGGTTAATCTTTTAATAAAAAAGCACTGTATTTTCTCAGAAGACTAAAAAAACGTTACGACTTGGGTAGCAACGCCTTAAAACTAAATAACCCCTACCCTTCCTAGCACCCCCCCCCACACACACACACCCATTATCATGCAATATGTAGCCTGTAATCATCCCTATTTAGAGTCACATTTCAAAAGCACTAGTATCATTATAACGACTCTGAAAAGTCCGCTTCGGCGGACGTCAAGCACCTCACAAAGGCCATTGTCATTCCCGAAACGCCCTTTTCTGCTCACTTTCAGTGACAGAAATGGCTGTGTATGGACTGAGACACTTGTTTGAATGTGCATTGAGGTGACAGGCAACAATGGCAGACAAATGTGCTGCAGGCTTATCAACAGCTGTTCCTCATACACCCCGAGCAGGGGGGCTTTCTCGCGTCTCAATGGGTACTAGTGCGCTCGAAGAGAGCGATACAATATCCACATCTCTCTCCATTGTTATCTATCGTTTGTGCCAGTGCGGTTCATCTGGGTGAAGGCGATAGAAAGGCCTGTTGTTGCTCAATGGGATTATAGCGGTTTAATTGAGTGTGTGTAAATACACCAAGGAGGGCAGCGAGAGATCAATAGGGCAGATGCTCGAGGAGATAAAGCTCCGAAGCATATTCAACACTCAATTATCCTATTTGGGGAGGCGGAGACAGAGGGACGGTGGCGCAGATGGTCAAGACGTAAAAAAAGAGAGAGAGAGAAAGAGTAAGAGTTCGGACTACTTCTTTTCTTTCGAGCTTATTTAGCGTAAAATATTATGGTATATTTCTTTATCGGGTATTTATAGGTTGTGAACATGCTGCACTGAACGTGAATGACAGCGTAGGCAATGCGTTAATATGGATCGAGTTGAAAAGACGACAATTCCCCCCACAAATCATTTCGAATGAACTGACCCAGCTCTTACTTGTACAACAAAGTAAAAAAAATCAGATATTGTTCCAAAAATAAGGGGTGTGTCATGTTTATTTTCATATCCCAGAATGCACCTGAGGCCTGCTGCCTAACCGTCTGCCTTTCTCGCTTCTTATATACTTGAACAAAAGGTGTAGTTTGAAAAAAAAAACACAACAACAATCACCCCTTTAAAGCCAACTGAAACTGTCACTCCCTTTCTTTAAAATCCCCCACAAACACACACAGACAATGCGACTGGGCAGAACTCAAGCCATCCTATGAATATAGGGCCTCCATTACTTTTCACCATATGTTCCCTCTAAACTACAATAATTCCTAGGCCGTCAGATAAAGCGAGAGGCATGCCGTTAGTCAGCCTAACGTGTCTCATTATCCCACTAAATACCCTTTCATAGTAATAGACTTATAATTAACTTTCCACCATCTACGAGTGGAAACACATCAGCAGAGTTCACCTCAAATTGGGATAAATATGTGAGGCTAAAAAAACAACAACATGATAGCAGCAATAAGGAGTAGTTTTCATGTTTTTACACAGTTGTCTTTCTTTTGTTTTCTCTCTTTCTTGACCAAAACTTAAGGAAAACTGACTATTACAAAGCACTGACACTGGTGACTCCTTCCATCAGCATTGAATAAATATCTCAATATATAAACTTTCACCATATCGATGATTATACTGATGTGTATAAATTTCCAAATAATCTGCTTATTATTAAGGCTTAGAGTAGAAGTAATGTCCCAGCATGTACTGTTAAACAATAAAATAGCAGAACAAGCACATTATTTTAGAACTACTGCCATAGCTAGCTGTGTTTATAGAAAATAAACCAACACCTTCGGACCAACCAGCATCCAGAATTAAACAGTGGTATAAATAATTACAATTAATCGGGTCTGTATGCATGAAGTTTTCATGTTCTCCCTGTGCTTGGTGGGTTTCCTCCCACAGTCAAAATACATGCAAGTTAGGCTAACAGCATTCCCAAATTGTCTCTAGTGTTTCAAAAGTGTGTTAGTGTGTGTGTGCTCTGTAATGGATTGGCACCCCATCCAGGGTGTACCCAGCTTTGTGCCCTAAGTCCACTGGAATAGGCTTCAGACCCCTGAGACACTCTATACCTGATAAAGCATACTGTAGATGAGTGAGCGTGAGTAAGTTATAAGTGTCCTCTCGTGGCCCACCTCCCATACCCACATTATATGGAAGACTGGACTAGTTAATGGTTTTGGACTACGTGAACCATCCGATCATTTGTTTTCTAACTTGGTTGAAAGCTTCTGTATTTGATTTATGTGGGATAATAAGTTGTGAAAATGTTTAACAATACATAAAAAGAAATAAATAAGTAACCTTTGTGTGTTTGTGACTTACGATAACATGACAAATGGTGGATTATACCTCGAAAACCGCTTCCGCACTTGTGAGATAAAGCATGTTTACCCCGTGTTCAAGGGCACGTAAAAGTGAAAAAAAAGCTTTTCCTGCCACTTTCCCACTTTTCCGTCCCATTCAAGCTGTTCTGAAATCAGTCAGGAGGAAAAGCAGTAGATAGCAGAGAGGAAGGAACTACGAGACAAAGGCTGGTCTTAAATCAGTTCAGAGCTGAATGGGTTTGGCAGTCGCTGTGCTGGGAGACTAAAATGTCCCACAGTGCACTCGGAGCGTAAATCACATTGTCGACGAGACCGAGAGGAAGAGGTGAAAGTGACGGAGCGGAGTGTAAGAGTTAACGAAAGCTTATTTTTAGACCTTTTAAACAGGATCAGATTGTCGCCTAAGTCGTAGGTGTAAAATAAACTAAAGCCACTCCACTGAGTCAGGCTTTAAACATCTGCATAAGAGGTTCTGATTATTGCTTTGTGCATAATTCATTTATTTAACATCCAGATTTGTTAAATGTAATATTTTAGGCGTCTTGTGTTTTTTAAATGTCACTTGTATTAAAAAGATACATAAGTTATCCATGTGGAGGAATACCATCAGCCAATTTTTGCCAGATGTTTTTGCCAAACTCTAATCTGATCTTCCTGTTTTTGAGGCTCACCAGTGATTTGCATCTTCTGTTAACTCTCTGACTCTATGTCGTACATGTTGACCCTGACATAGACATGCCTACCTCCAGGCTGGTGTTCCTGATCTGTCTGAATGTCCTGACAAGGTTTTTCTTCACCAGGGAAAGAATTCTTTCATTTTGCCAACCACCACAGTTGTTTTCCACGGTCTTCCAGGCATTCCATTGATTTGGCCACATCTGATGCTGCTGCTGTCTCTCTGATGGGTTTATTTTGACTTTTGTCAGACTAGCAATGGCTTTGCTTTACTGGAAGTGAAATATCTTTGTACTTAATATTAAGATTTAACAGACAGATTTCAAATGCAAACATCAAAATAAAAAATGAACCTACCATAGACCTTATAACATAACGAGAGAATAAGACTAACAGCTGTGCAGCTGATCATCCGATTAACTCAGTGTAGTAATTCCAATAGCCTATTTTGATGCAAATACTCTACCTCCATCTCTGAAATGTATAATGCATCCCAGCAGGAAGGCTAACGTTGGATGGGCATTGTAATTTGGCGTTCAAGTCAAACTTGGACTTGTGATGAATAAAGGCATAAAACTGCGTAACATTTACAGAAGACTTTAAGCACAGTACGGTGTTGACAGTTAGTCACAGTAAAACATTTGAATGATGCAAACATTTTAAAGAAGGTTGTACGTCTTTGAATGATGATGTTCCTTGAAAACTTCGCCAATTTGTGGAAGAGATGCACATGTGTCTGTGAAAACTGTACACACAATCATTCACCAACACCATTTGCATGTTAGAGGAGCTCAGGGGGGTTTGCTGCCCCCATACAGTCCTGATCTCGCTCCAAGCTATTTCCACAAGTTTGGAGCATTAAAGGCGTTTCTGGAAGGACAGCGTTTCGGACCTAAATCAGGCCAGCAGTCTGATTATAGCTCCAGCATACTGAGAAAACTTTCTACTACAACTACTAGTAAAATGCTGGGAAAAGTGCATTAGTGTAGCAGTTTCTTCGTTCATAACTGTGTTCTGTTATTTGTAAAGTCCCGGTTTGGCCAGTTTGACACCACTCGTTGTAATGCTACTGCAATGACATAAACAAGGAGGGCAACATTGGGACATGTTCTGAAAAGTTAGAATGACTTTGACAAAATGATGTTGAGAAAACGCTCATTGACGCAATACAACCTCAAAACGACAAACTTGTAATCTAATTCGGCAGCATTTATGGCAATGAACATCTGTTCGAACCTCAATCATGGTCTCTTAAGTTTGTAACAGCTTCCCACTCATGTCATGCATCTCTTAGTGTTGTAATCGTACCTCTCTGGTTCATTTTCTTTCAGAAATATTATAGGTGGTTTTAGCTCCTGGCTTACTCTACTGTAACATGGTGTTTGCCCAGCGTCTGAACGGTATCACGTCTGCTTTTACACAACTTTTAGGGGTTTATTTCTGTCTGCTTTCTAATATAATATTTCAGTATATTGATGTCGCCCGGGTTCTTTTTTTTTTCTTTTTGTGGTGCATGCATGTTTACAAGCATCACCAGCATGTTCCATGGTGGTCCAGTGGTTAGTATCCAGCTTTCTTACCACAGGATCCAGAGTTTAAGTCCTGATCAGGCCATTGGTTTGGTATTAAAATAGTTTTGAAATAGTTTTTGTAACATCGCATAGGGGGATTCGTTTAACATTATCTCAAAGTTAGGGTGGCGCCAAGGCTCTGGAACGAACTCCCTCTTAAGATTCGACACTGTAACTCTATTTTTGAGTTTAAAGCAGCTTCCAAGACTCACCTTTTTAAATTAGCTTATCATTTTAATGTTTGTTTTAAAATAACTTTATTTATTTATTTATTTATTTATTCAATACTTATATTAGACTCCTATTATATAATTATATTCCTGCCTCGGAGTCTGTATGCATGGAGTTTGCATCTTTTCCCCATGCTTGGTAAGTTTCCTCCGGGTACCCCAGTTTCCTCTCACAGCCCAAGGACATGTAGATTAGGTTAATTGGTGTTTCCAAATTTGCCCGTAGTGCCCTGTGATTGATTGGCATCCAGTCCAGGTGCCCTAAGTCTCCTAGCATAGGCTCCAGGCCCTCCATGACCCTGTGTACTGGATAAAGCGGTGTAGATGATGAGTGAGTGATATTAGTGATCTGATTTCTAAATATGAATCACTGATTGACTCATTTTATTTTATTTCCTTCTATCTTATTTCATACCATAGTTAATCTTGCAGATCTTTTTTTGTCTACAATTTTTAACTCTTTGTTAGTTAGTTGGTTACTGACTGTTGTTAATTTCTTACCTTTTATGTCCAATGTAAAGCACTTGAAAGGCGCTTATAAATAAAAACTTTTTATTATTATTATTATTATTATTATTATTATTATTATTATTATCATCATCATCATCATCATTATTATTAATTATTATGTAATAAAGTCAGCGTTGTGCTGATGCCATTTCATCAAAGTCATTTTAACTTTGAAAATGACTCAATACCAACATTGTCCCAGTGTCTGCAACATTATCAAATGAACCTCACCTTAATGTTTTGACAATTAAAAATTTCTCCTGTGATCAGCAGACTTCTGTCATACAGGAAGCAAGTTTCAACTGAAGCTCTTTTGTCTTCGTTTCTTAGAAACAACTTGTAGTAAAATTCCACCTAATTTCCAGTTAATGTTAAATACACATGCACTTACAAGAACTGCTTGTAGTGAGATGAGTTTATAAGAAACAAAACAAAAGATGATTCACGAAACAGTGGCGTTTAACCTTTCCATGGTAAAGTTTAAAGGCAATCAGGGTTTTCTGATGCTTTCCCAAGACTCTGGAACAGTTTACTACAGTAGACATTTTTAAATCCCAGTGTACTCCTTATTTGCAGGCATTTGAGCGTTCCTAAAGTCTGCAGCATCTGGTCTTGTGTTGTCACATGTTGCGGTTCTTCCTCTTCTACTCTTTTATTCAATCTAATAAATTATTTTATACGTGTTATTTATTATTGGATATTACTGTGCGGAACTTTGTCTCGTCGAGCGTGCTATGGAAATAAAAGGACATGATTTGAATTTAGGAATAACATCATGTTAAAGGCATTGCGGTCTAAGTGATGTTTGAAAAACAGTTTTATTTTATGGTGCTGATAAAAAAAGATTGATGCGTATCTGAAAACGTTGTTGATGTTTTTTTTTTTCCGGTTCTGGGCTCCAGTCTGCGTTCTCAGATTAAGTTGGCAGAACAAATTGTTTGCATTAGTAAATAGATTAGATGACCACACTAATGTAGTTATGATAGAAAACATTAAAATAACCAGTCCCTTATAAATCGCTTATCTTAACAAATTAGGAAAAGGTCGAGTTACACAAGCATGTTTGTAACCAGGCTTCTTGACGTTCTCTGAAAAAAAAAAAAAATTCCAGAGTTTAAGAAAGTGTAAGAAACCAATCGTCCCCCAGCTAAGCTGTAACTGATCCTCAGAGGTAAATCGTTCAGAGATTAAAACATTAAAATGCCTTTCCAACTCGACAGATGTAGCTTAACCTTGGTCCAACACCTTATCAGTGGATTGGCTGGAAATAGCTGATGAAATATTTTATGATTTTGATTTATGCCCGACTGAATTAATGGAGGAAAAGATAAAGATAAAAGCAAATGACGTCATACAGAGCCCGCTATTGACTGAGCTCAGATTAACGTCAGGGATCGACAGAAGATTTTAATCTGATGTAGAATTTAGGGGTCGAACGGTCGTAACCCTAGAAATTACTCATGGTAAAATGGAATTGTTTTTTGTTGTTGTTGTTGTTGTTGTTTTGAAAAATCTGGAAAATCAACCCTGAAGCCCAATTCCCGCTACAAATGGCTACTGTATGTAAAAAAAAAATGTTGCGGTGTCATAAGATATATGTCATACCATCGGACAACTAAGGCAGAGCTAAGTTAAGGTATGATGGTGCTACATAAAGGCGTAACAATAATTACTTACCTAATTAAAATAGTTGTATTGTGCACTGTGAGTGAAAGTAGTTTATAAAAATAAATATAAATGTAATTATTAAGGGATTTCAATCCAGATAAGGACTTTTGATTGTACAGAATAACAGAACACAGTTATAAAAGTAAAAACTTCCTTTATTGCTCTATATAATCCCGGCTACACTAATGCACTAATCCCAGTGTTTCACTACTGCTTGGACACCATCAAGATAGAAAGTGTTCTCACTACACCAGAGCCATGTTTCAGCCCGTCTAAATCACGTCTGAAACCCTAGCCTCCAAGGAACTCCCTTAATTTATCACTCAGCTTAACTCAACTACATCAATACATCAAAACACTGAGACTGGACTGACTAATCAACACAAGCGCAGACACACTGACCCACACAAACTATCGTACACACATCTGTAAATGCCTCACTGTTTATCTCTTCTGCACAATATTCATTACTTTTTGCACAAATATCAATTCTTGCTGCTATGTTTTACTACCTCAACACCATATTTTATGTTTTATGTTCTGATATGTCGTTGTTGTCGCACTGTCACTTTGTTGTTGCTCGTTTTGCACATTTGCACGTGCACTTTATGTTGTTGTCTGTTGTCTGGAAAAAAACCTGTAGATAGTCTTTTAGTTAGTTAGTCTTTAGTTAGTTTTTTTTGTTAATTTATGTTGTAATTTATGTTAGGAATATCTGTCTTGTCTCTGCTAGCCAGCTAACTAGGCCTCTTAGTTAGCTAGTTTAGCTTCTCTGTTAATTTATGTTGTAAGTTTATGTTGCATGTAGCACCTCGGTCCTGGAGGAACGTTGTTTCGTTTCACTGTGTACTAACTGTATATGGTTGAAGTGACAATAAAGCCTACTTGAACTTGAACTTGAACTTAATAACCCAAACATGAGGAAATGGTTTAGAATGAGGTCAGGACTGTATGAGGGATGTGTCAATAACTCCCACCATGTGTAAGTGGTCTTGTTGAATGATTGCGTTTAGAGTTCACACAGACAGATGCGTTTCTTCCATAAGTTGATGACAAAGTTATCCATTTTCCAGGATCAGGTGCTCGCTCAATGTTCACAGGGATGACTGCAGTGAGTTCCAAGCCACCACGGGCATGATCGTCATTCACGGACGTACGGCCTTCTTTAAAACATTTGCACCATTCACCTAAGAGTCTCATCAACATACTGTGCTTGAAGTCTGCTTGTAATAGGCGCTCTTACGCCTTAAGATGGTAAACTGTGTATGTTAAAATCAGTACAAGACAAGATTAATTGATTTCAAATCCTGGGTTGACTTGAACACACCTTGTATACTATATGAAATGCTCTGACATCAATTAACCACTTTTGCCCGGTACTTATTTTAACATACACACCTATCATCCGGAGATCGCGAGTTTGATTTCCGGGTGATGCTGTAACCTCTCGCAGCCGGAGGTCTAGAGACAGCTGATTGGCTGAGCTCTCGCAGAGGGAAGAGATGAGAGGTACTTACTGCTCCCACATTAATCACGGCTCTACAGCCAATCAGGGGTGTCTGTAAGCTCAAGGAAGCAGAAGGAACGAATAACGCTGTCCTTCCAGTGTGTAGCGCTGTCCCCCCAACAGCATTTCGAAAAGATGTGGTCGGCTGGCATCACGTGGTTAGGATGAAACGATAGTCTTTGGCTTAATGTGGGAGCCCCGTAGTGACAGTAGGGAATTGGACATGACTAAATTAGAGAGAAAAATCAGGGAAAGATCCCCCCAAAAAATTGTGAAAGCAGGAGCTAACGAATGAGGGGAAACCTTGTAGCTAGCTATTAAGCATTTAATTAGATTATGCGGAAGCACAATAATGGTAGAAGATCAAAAACAATCCCAAACAACCAACTTTCCTCTCAGAAGCGTTAATCAATTACTAAAGGCTTTCCATTAAATATAAATTGTGGTTGTATAAACATGGTCTGTAGAATCTTTCCATATACAGTATACAACACCTTGCACATAAGGGAATACAGTTTTAGCTTCTACACCCATGCAAATACCTATTCAGGAAAAAAAAACTGTCAGAAAACGAGTGACACGGTGAAATGTATGTTTCATAAATCTAGAAAGTATGACAGGAACATGACATGAGTTCAACACTGAGAAGGTATTAGTGTCAGCAGCCGTCACATTGAAACACGTGAGCTGTCCCAAAAACAAACATGAAGACACGAAAAAAGTGTGAAAATAAAAAATTAAGTTTAAATGTAAACTTAAGACTGTGCCTTAGAAACTCATCAGAAGCATCAAATAATTCATTTCCATCTGAAATGATTTCAACTGTTTTTCATTCATAATCCTGACTCCTGTTCCTACAGTACATCCTATACATCCTCCTAGTAGTTTTGCTTTATGACTGACCTCCGAGATTTTATTCCGTAATAAAATAATAAAGCGTGAAAGCGGCTACAGCTAAGCCAGCGGGTCTCGGAGTGGGGTCGGGGAAGGGAAGCCAAGAGCTTTTTGTTCAGTCACGGTGGTGGAAATCACAACCCATTATCATCAATAAAGCTGTATTTATCGTTGGGTTTGTATTCTTCTCAGCCTCGATAGCTGAAAACCCTTTAGGATTATAAAATAGCTGAATCAGTTTGGGGGGGGATCAGGAATGAAACGCTCTGATAAACAGCCAGAGCTTTATTGTGCACATATTGGAATAATGAGTCTAATATTAGTTTTTTTTTTTTCAAAGTTCCTAATATAAATCTGGATTGTGGAAGTCTGGAATTTTATTTATTTATTTATTATAGCCAAAGGGATCCCAAGCTGCAAAAGAAAAAAAGAAAAGTTTGCGCGCTCCGGCTCTAAGCTTGTTGCATCCGTTGGCTCCATCTGGACCAGTGGCTTTGATTTTACTCCTAAGTGATCCACAAGAGCATTGAGGGCTGGACAGTGGTAATTTCCTGAGCTAAACTGCCCCAAACAGCCCCTTAAATGGCAGGGAGTGGGAAACACTTATTAGAGCCCAGATTGAAATCAGCGCACAGACAATACAAAGTGCTGCGCGTTTATGGACCCTTTCAATCAGGCCAACGAATTCCTCTCTCTAATCACTTCATGGCCCTCTCTCTCTCTCTCTCTCTCTCTCTCTCTGACTCTCTCTCTCTCTTTCTTTTTCTTTGGCCTCTTTCTCTGCCATAATTAGTGAAACATTACATAACGCCAGTGCTATTCCCTGCTGTCGCAGCTACAACTGCACAACTGCATTCCCAGCCCTGTCTCTTTCCCCTTAAGCCCTGTTCTAGGATCAGGTTCAGCCTGCTCTTGTCCCACACACACACACACACACACTCACACACACACACACACACACACACACACACACAGATTGTTGCTGTTGTTGTTGTTTTTGGGACACATTAAAGAGACTCTCCACGCTCATTAAAGGTAAAACAATGACCCGGAGGTTCTAAGAATGCTTGCTCTATGAGAACATCCGCGTCCCTTTTTTTCCCTTCATTAACCTTATTTATTTATCACCTGTTTCCCCCTATGGACTCATTTATTGTTTAATCCGAAGCAATTCCCTCACGTTCAGCAGAGGTTAAAGGAAAGCGCTTAACGAGCTCACCGGTTTATAGTGACGAGAAACTCCAGCAGGTGGAAGTTCCGTTTAGTCGCCGGACGAAAAAGATATCTGATACTAAAGAGGGAAATACTAATGAATAAACACAACATTGATAAACAAACGGAACTTATTTGCCATGTATCCAAGCCATGTCTGATGAAAAAGGTTGCGCTAAATAAATAGCAGAAAGCGAAAAAGAAGAAGAAGAAAAAGCGGGTGTCCATGTGGGTTTCCTCTCGGGGTCTCAGGTTTCCTCTCTCTGTCCAAAAACTCTCCAGTAGGTGGACTGGATTAACGAAGATTGCATATAGCGTGTGTGCACGTGGTGTATTCCCGCCTTGTGTCTAGTATTCCCAGGATAGACTCTGCATCCAACAGGGCAAAGTGCTTAGTGAAGATAAACGAGTAAATAAACCAAAACACATTTAGATTTTACATTGTTGTCACAAAAATGGTCAAATAGTCATCAGGAAAGCAGGAAAAGAAACATGCAAACCATATGATTTACTCTTTTGCTTCATTTATTTTTGCATATAATTTGGGTTGTTGTTTTGTTGTATGACGCATCCATATTTTATTATCTTTTTTTTATTTCATGAAATTCTATTTATATTAATAAGGAGGTATTATTTTCTTTTTTTTATCTGGTGATGAGGGGTGTGGAAACTTTCGCATTTTGCACCAAAAATAATTATTTAACAGTCCAGAAAAAAAGGACTATTAGCAATTTTTCCATGACAAATTAATGTATATTAAGGAATTGGGATAATTACAAAATGTATAAAAATTATAATTACACATACACATATAGCATCTGTATTGCATTATATACACCTTAAGTTTGCTTTTTTTAAATCCTTACCATCACCGATATTTCTAAATTTTTTAGAATTAGATTTTTAGATTTATAATTTATAATTTTTCTACATGCAGGTTATTTCTTCCCTACAAAGTGCATTACATGTCTAAATAAAAACAAAACCACACCCCCTTTTAAGTGTCAGAGTGTATTAACCATTAGATCTGCGCCACTTATTGTAACCATAGTAACCTAAAGTGATGTTCTATTATGATTTACGCTTTAGGCCACTAGTGTGCGGTTTGGAAAAAAGCCAGAGAAAGAGAGAGATTTGGAAGTGTGTGTGTGTGTGTGTTAGAGGTGGCGGGTTAGGGGAGCTCATAAACTTCTTGTATTTGCTAATCACACAGCACCCTCTGCTGGAGGGCAAATGTGGTTTGGTCCTTATCGTCACAACACTTAATAATCACACATCATGGTAGTGATATGAATTCTGGTTGTTTCAGTGAGACTAATTATTTGGTTCTGATCACCAACATGACTTTAAATGGCAATGAAGAAGAACAAGAAGAGCAACAAACATGAGTCGACTCGTTGAGCTCTCAATCAGCTCACTGACAGCTTTTTTTCTTTTTAATAAACGTTACAAGGATTGCGATACAGTATGTATGACCTGTGTTTCTTGTTCTTTGCTTGAAATTGTTTTTATAAAATGTTACCAGAAATCCTGTTCAACAATTAACAGTGTCCGTTACAGTGAGATGTTTTGAGGTGTTAAAGCATCCTCTCCTGATCTCGCTCTATTTGACTTTCACCTTGTTTGGTCTCCTGAAAGCAGTCCCATGAGGATAAAGATTCACTTCTGATGAAGGACTGGAGACAGCAGTGCATTCGTGGCTATGAGTAAATATGAACGCTTGTTGACAGATGGTAATAATAATAATAATAATAATAATAATAATAATAATAATAATCCTATTCTTAATTTTCTCGACTTCTTAATTTTACTTGTCTATTTTTTATATCTTGTATGAATTTCATAATTTCTTCTTTATTAATTATTATTCATTATTTATTTAAAATAATAATAAGAATTATTATTATTATAACATCTGATAATATCTTATAAATCATATATAAATAGTTTATATATTATAAAATATTTATTATTATTATTATTACATTTTATAATGATTTTAGATTACTTTTTTATAAAATTATTTTCTGAAATTAAAAGATCTTACACACTAATAATAGGAACAAAGACACTCCAGATGAAATCCGACACAGGGAGTGTCAGCGGGCCAGATTTAGGGTTTTAGAATGTGTCCTAAATTGCATCCTTTCTCCTAAGTGCACTGTACAGGCTCCAACATGAGCGGATTACGCGCCCTATTAGGTGCACTTTCTGCTCATTTGGAATGGGTCCCGATCAAGATGGCGGCCGTCAGACTGACTTTAAACTTTTCTTGTTTTTTGCTCGAGTGTCTTGTTAAGATTTAGAAGACTTTCTGAAATAATTAAGAAGTCACTGAGTGATTATTATATACGTACTAAATTATATGTACATATCTTGTTTATTTTTATTTATTTGTAAATAAAGTGTGCATTGTTATTTTATTTACCAGCCCATTGCTAGCCTGTTAGCTGTTTACATGCTAGCCTGGCTAATCCCGCGAGCTGTGTAAATCAGTGCACATCCTGTATCTGATCAATCCGCGCGCGCTACAGAAGAGAATCGCGAGTCTGAGGTACTCGAGCTGCTGTTGTCACGATGCTAGTCAGCTAGCCGGAGGAGCTGTGTTTATTTGTCCTGTGTGTATGTTAGCTAAATAGTTGCTGTGGTTATTAAAGACAGAGATTAGTATCTCGCAGTCTAACCTCACTAACGCACAGAGAGAGATTGTTTGACTTTGAGATAAAATATCATTGGCTTTCAGAATGAACGTGTTTTTATTTATTTTAGATCATAGCTTACAGGTTTTTCAGTTTGTCATTTCCTTTTTTCATTTCTCTTCTCTGTAATCTGTGTAAAGAGAGATGAAGAGATTGATAACACTCTTCTTCACTTTCTGTCCAGTCCTTCTTATTTCATTAATTTCATGAATTAGTTTTTCTTCACCTTTATACTTCTTCAAACTTTTTATCCGTCTTGACTTATCTTTTTATATTTATATCTGTTCCTTCCTTCTTCACTTCCTTCTTTCCCATCTGACATGTCCTTCTGGACATTGGTTAATTCTTCTTTCCTTTTAGTCAACACTGCTTCCGTATTTCCTTCTGGACATCATTTATTCCGTCTTCTCTTCTGTATTTTTAGTCCTCCCGACTTTCTATACTTCGTTCCTTCTTCTCTATCCGTCTCTTTCCTTCTTTCCCGGCATTATTTTGTCCATTCTGTTTTCTATCCTTTCTGGCTTCACTAATCCCATCCTTCTTTCCCTGTCTGTCCTCATGTGTTCCTTCTTGACTTTCGTACCTCCTTTGCAACCTCATTTATTCCTTCTTTTTATTTATTCTTTCCTGGCTTATGTATTTCATTTTTTGTTCTTCTCCATCTATTCTATACCTTCAGATTTTATTAAATCATTAATTCATCCCCTATCATCTTGGATTTCCGTATTTCCTTCTGGATATCATTTATTCCATCCCACTTTCCGTTAACTCTTTCTGACTTTTGTACTTCCCCTCTGCTTCTGTATTTCCTTCTGGACATCATTGACATCTTTCTTCCTTCTTCTTTCCAGGCATAGTTTAATCTTTTCCTACTGTTTTCTATCTTTCACTAATTCCTTCATTTCTTCCTGATTTCCGTACTTTTCCGTAATTTTATCCTTTCTTTCGGTCTTTAAACCTTATTTATACCTTCTCTCCTTTTTTTCCAGTCATCCTGTCTTCTGTACTTTTATTCCTTCTTCTCTATCTGTCTTCCTTTCAGGTATCATTTCATCCCTTCTTTCCATATTCTGTCCTTCCTGACTTAACTAATTTATTCCTTCTTTTTTATTTCTGTACGTCCTTCTCAACCTCTTTTATTCTTTCTTTTCAGTCTTCCTGGCTTATGTACACCTTTATTTCTTTTTTGTGTGTATTTTTACCTTCCTTGACATCACTAATTAATTCATTCCCTAACTGACCTCTTGTCTCCTTTCCTGATTGGCATACTTCCTTCTCAACCTTATTTATTCCTTTTTATTTTTTTCATTCCTTATTTTCTGTCTAATCCTTCCAGGCATCATTTTATCCTTTCTTTAGGTCTTGCATCCTTCCTGGCTTTACAAATTCATTCCTTGTTTCTTCCGATCTGATCTCTTCTCTTCTTTCCTCACTTTTATCCTTTGTTTCATTAACTTCATCTACCTTGTGGCTTCATTCCTCACTCATTTTCATCTCTGTTCCCTAATTCATTATTTCTATCCTGACTTTATTTTGTTCACCTCAACCTGATACCGTCCTTCCATCTGGTCTTCGTTCCTTCAGTCCATCCCAAATTCATTCCATGCTTACTTTCTCTCACTATCACTTCATAATTTTCTTCCTTTTTCCCTTGCCAACTAATTTACTCTTTTTTTTTCTCTCTCTCTTCCAGATGGTCCCATGTTTTTGGTGAAGCACTGCTAGCCGATGTTACCATAGGAACTACCTCTCAGCCAGACCATGATTGCACTCTGAGTACTCTTTAGGTACGATAAAATGTCCGCCGAGCTTTACGCTGCAAAGAAGCTGCCCCCGGCGGCAACGGCGGTGCAGCAGTACCAACAGCAGAACATCAGCAACAATAACACTGTTCAGGGCTGCAACTGGCAAGGACTCTATCCCACCATCAGAGAGAGGTACACACACACACAGATACACACACACAACCCAATGTACATAGATAACGTTTTTCATTTTTTATGTCTTCAGAAATGCAGTTATGTTTAACAACGAGCTGATAGCGGACGTGCACTTCGTGGTCGGTCCTCCTGGGGGAACGCAAAGAGTACCGGGGCACAAGGTAAGGATGGAGAAGAGCCCAGCCAATAAAAAAATTTAATAATGAATAATAATAACGACCCCTTTCTCTCTCTCGCTCTCTCTTTCTGTCCGTCTCTCAGTACATCCTGGCTGTTGGGAGCTCTGTGTTCTACGCCATGTTTTACGGGGAGCTGGCCGAGGACAAGGACGAGATCCGCATTCCGGACGTCGAGCCGCATTCTTTCCTGGCCATGCTCAAGTAAGAGGAGTGTTGTACCGACTTTGTAGTGCTCGAGTCTATTTGATTAAAGCGTTTAGATTTTTTTCATTTAACTCCGCCTCCTCAGATACATCTACTGCGATGAGATCGACCTGTGCGCAGATACCGTCCTGGCCACGCTGTACGCCGCCAAGAAGTACATGGTCCCGCACCTGGCGCGCGCCTGCGTGGCGTTCCTGGAGACCAGCCTGAGCGCTCGCAACGCCTGCGTGCTCCTGTCGCAGAGCTGCCTGTTTGAGGAGCCAGAGCTGACGCGCCGCTGCTGGCAGGTGATCGACGCCCAGGCCGAGCTCGCGCTCCGCTCCGATGCCTTCTGCGACATCGACTTGCGCACGCTGGAAAGCATCCTCCGGCGCGAGACGCTCAACGCAAGTGAGACGGTCGTTCTGGAGGCGGCGCTCAGCTGGGCCGAGGCTGAGTGCCAGCGCCGTGAACTGCAGCCCAGCGTTGAGAACAAGAGGCTGGTGCTGGGGGACGCCCTGTACCTCATTCGTGTCCCAGCCATGTCGCTGGACGAGTTCGCGAACGGTGCGGCGCAGTGCGGCTTGCTCACGCTGGCCGAGACTAACGCCGTTTTCCTGTGGCACACGGCGGCTAACAAACCCGAGCTGCCCTTCGTCAGCCAGCCGAGGAAAGGCCTGACGCCGCAGCGCTGCCACCGCTTCCAGTCCTGCGCTTACCGCAGCAACCAGTGGCGCTACCGCGGGCGCTGCGACAGCATCCAGTTCGCCGTGGACAGGCGCGTCTTCATTGCCGGCTTCGGTCTGTACGGCTCCAGCTGCGGCTCGGCCGAGTACCAGGCCAAGATCGAGCTCAAGAGGCAGGGCGGGACGCTGGGCCTCGCCGTCGTCAAGTACTTCTCGGACGGCTCCAGCGGCACGTTCCCGGTCTTTTTCGAGCACCCGGTGCAGGTAGAGCCCGACACATTCTACACCGCCAGCGTGGTGCTGGATGGCAACGAGCTTAGCTACTTCGGCCAAGAAGGGATGACCGAGGTGCAGTGCGGGAAGGTTACCTTCCAGTTCCAGTGCTCCTCGGACAGTACCAACGGCACTGGAGTGCAGGGGGGTCAGATACCCGAGCTCATATTTTATGCCTGACAGACCATCCTCCCTCTCACCCCCCCAGATCCCCCTCGAGTTTGTACAGATTAACCTCGTTGTCGACAGGCAGGGCGTCGCTGTTTACACTCGCAGTGTGATGGCAGAGTTTCTGTCATTGTCTGCTGAAATTGCTGAGAACGTCTGGTTTTTGATTTTAAATTCCGAGTGCCAACTCGCAAGCGTTACAGAGTTACTAGCATGACAATCACCCTCATCACCACAACCTGGGCGGACAAAACTACGTTTTAACCATAACACACGATTGCCTTATCGTCCTCGCGCATTCTAACACCAGGAACCGACTCTTCTGTCTCGTTCACCACCATTCTTTATTACTCCTATTGACCGCCATGACATACGCTGGAAAGTGCACTCCTCTTATCTCTCGACATTAGACTACAAACACGGCTAGATCATGGCGTGACGTTCCAGGGATTAAGTTCTGATTATCCTGGCCGTCCTTACCCTTTCGGATAATTCCTTCTTGTTCCAGGTTAAAGCACAACTGATAATCGCACAGAACTATTTTGTTCGATTTTTTTTTTTGTTAATTTTTTCCCCCCATCTCAATATTCAACCAGCGTCTTTACATCTCCGACATTTGTTTCTTTCCCATGTATATTTTTGTGGATTAGCTTTACTAGTACCAGATGGACAGGGTTTTTAATATTAATCACTGTAAAATTCACCGTAGTGTCTGGATCCAGGTTCTACATGTCAGGTTCTGCGTCGTGCCTTGTGTTTCTGGTTTGCGAAAAAAAGAAAAGAAAGTAGTTCCTTAATCCGAAGGTAGCTTTGGACTCAGAAGTAACGCTAACTTAAAGAGAGAGACAAAGTGTGAGGTCTTAAGTTGTAGCTGCTAGACCGGGCTCAGACGGAGAAAACATCGCCCATTAGTCACGTTTCTTTTTGTACACGTTAGAGGAAGGTAAGAACTAAAAGTGCTTTTATTTTGTGAAACTGATACTTGATATTTTTTTATATTCGGTGTTGTTTGTGTGTCCTGATGTACAGTGTGTCCTGCAAACACTTGTCACTGTGGTTGAGCTTTCTCCCTTGCTGTTACTTTGTGATTTATAATGAGTTCGGATGTTTGTTTTTTTTTGGTCTGTTTTTGTAAGAGAAGGGCTTGACGATGCGTCACGCTGCTCGTCACGTTGTTTTTTTAATCTATAAATCTCACTCATGCTCTGGTATTTTCTGCTTGTACTGTAACTTTCTACCGGTGAAGATGTTGCCGCTTGTTATTGTTTCATTCACTGTTCTTTTAGAGGAACACAAAAAAAAAAAAATCACTTACTGCACCTTTTAATCACAGTGAAGATGCACATGATCTGAAATAAATCATGAGTGAGAGTACTCACACACAAATAATTGTGTCAGTGTTTAATTTATGTTGTAATTAAGGTTGTGTGCTCTGCTGCTTTACATTTGTTTCAGTCAAATCAGCCTGACTAAAGAATAGTAAACAGAACAGCCATGAGGAGAAAAAGCTACCAGAGCACATCGGGTTCCACTCACCATCCACCAGGAACAGGATGCACACTTCAGCATAAATTTTACAGTGACAAACAAAAAACAATACAAAATAAACAAAAAAAATCAAAAACAAAAAGAACTAAACCCGAAAACAAAAAACAAATTCAAAACGAAAAAAAATTCTAAATAAAAAAAACAAATTTAACAGAAAAACATATGAAAAAAAAATCAAAAACAAAACAAAAAATTTTTTACAACAAAAACAAAACCGAAAACTAACCAAAAAAAGAAAAAATAATTTAAAAATAAAAATTCCAAAAAAAACAAAGAGAAAACACAATGACAATTCATTTAAACCAGAAAAGGTAGGTATAGTTTGCTAATTAAATTCTTATCGCTGATCGGACGAGACATCCATCACTCAAGATGTTTCTGATGCTGTAGTACTTTCCGTATATTTTAAGTGACAGAAATCTTGTCTGAACAGCAATTTCACAATTAACATGTTAATAACTTGCAAATGCTCTAAAGCTATTAAACTTGTTGTGTCTCATCACAATAACAAGCTCATACCCGGCTCTGCCTCTTTGCTGACCCTTTTAATAAAAAAATTTTAAAAAAGCGAAATGTTACAGAACTGAGACAACTTCAATGTTTTTATGGGATTTATTTTTTTTTTATCATAATGACTTGGAAAACCTGTTCATCAGAAATTGTATAAATGAGTTCAGTTCCACACACACACTCTCGCACAAACATTTTCTTATCAAAGTTCCTGCTCTATTTCGTCCTCTGCTTCTTGCGGGCGTGGAACTGTTCCGTCTTGTTCTTCACAGATTTAATAAGCATAGACAGACTCGAGTCCAAGATTTTACTCTGAGCCCCCGACGTTACTGAGTCTGTTGTCGTCGTCTCCCCGCCGTCTGTGCTCTTCTCCTCAGTTTTCCGTCCAGGTTTCTCCTGGCTCTGGAGCGCCTCCTGCTGGCCGCGCTGCTTCTCCTCCCGCCGTCTCTGCTTCTCCTCCAGGATGCTCTGAGTACCTCTAGTCTTCTTGTAGGCGGGATCTGAGGGGTCCAGATTGTACAGGTGGGACGTGAACATGGCCTGGAAACGCGGGTCCTGCAAGTCCACCTGTTTTAAAGGTACACACACAATGTTAGATGGTTCAAAAAATAAGCTGTAGCTGTAGAGTGTTTATTAAAAAAAAAAAACTCTTCTTTAAAGGTTTGCTGTCTGACCTTGAAGCTGTCCTCCTCCGGCAGTGTGTTGCTCTTCAGGAGCTTCTTCCTCTTCTTCTTACTCAGGTTCTGCTGCTCTACGATCTGGTCGTAGTTAAAGTGCCGCTGCTTTTCATCTTCGTCGTCATCCATCAGGAGCGCTATTTCAGCCTGGAATCACACACACACACACACACACACCTATTATAGTTACACTCCTAACCTGAATCCGTTATAACTCAAGAAGCAGGTTAAGGCTTAAAGATCTGTTTAAAGCTGAACAGATTCTTACCTTCTGCTTCTCTAGCTCCGCCTCCTCCTCCGCCGTGAGTTTCTCTTCGCCCTTTTTGTTTTTTTTCGACTTCTTGACTTTCTGAGCTGCGTCTGTTTCGCACAAGGGTTGATAATCATCATATCGACACAAATTCTGTAATGAATATGTAACACGGAAAAGAAGAAAGAGAGGGAAAGAAAAAAAAAAGTTTGGGACTGACCAGTAGATCCTCCCAGATCTTCAGAGAAGAAGGGGTCATTGAGGTCAACGTCAGGAGGGAGTTCATCATCACTGATAGCAACGTCATGATGGGCCTCGGCTTCCTGTCACGAAGGGGAGATCAAATGTATTCTCGTAAGATAAATTATTCTACACAAATTCAACAACAACAACAAAATCTACTAATTTATATAATAATCATAATTTGGAATTTTTTTAAACAATTTTCATTAGCACTGAACACAAAAAAAAGCAATAATTCATCTCGATTGTTACACTGTAAATAGGCATGGCCGGATAAATTACTTCTAATTTAAATATGGGGGCGGGGCCCAATAAGGAGGCAGCAAAGAGGCGAGGGGAAAACTGGATGTCGGTAAGACTGAGATGAGTGGGTGGGGTCAGGTGAGCGTTTCCACAGAAGTAGGACGCGAACAAATCAAATGAAAACAGGGGCGGAGTTAAGCTTGACCATATTGCTTAACCTAAAAAAATTATATTAATACTAAAATACCTTCTTTCCTTTCCTCTTATCTTTCTTCTTTTCCTTTTTCTTCTCCAGAAACTCCTCCCACGGTGTCAGTTTGTCTTTCCCCTCCAGCTTTTTCTTCACCAGTTGCTCCGCGTTCTCCTTTAACCCTGATTTATAACATAAATAAATAAATAGAAATATCAAAACATGCGTCGTGACTAAAATCCACCCTGCTGCACCAGGTTCACGTGTCAGGACACCGCGTGCTGAACGGACGTACCAGGTACCCAGGTGATCTCCATCTCCATGTCCTTGTCCTTCCCTCTCCCCTCTTTATCCTGGATGCTCTGCAGCAGCTGGCGGTATTTAGCGATCTGCTCGTCCTCCTTCTTTCCCTTCTTCCCTCCTTTCTTCTCCTCCTCCTTCACGGACACTGCGGGCTTCACCTCTAAAAGGGACGCCGGAACGACAGCAGTTACGTTAAAAAACGTTTCAGACACAAAAACATAACGTACGTCTAGTTTGCTGGCGCTACGAAGCTAATATACAGTAGCTACCAGTTTAGCATTATACCAAATACCTCAAAAGCTACTGTTTGGCTCAACGTATTAAACCTTAAATCTTTGGATTTACTGACATCTAATCACCTGAATCAGTGCGATATTTAATTCAGTCATTAAAACATTACAGCCACACCCACTTTCCACAAGTCTAGATATTTGTCTTGTTTCTTTTCCCGCGCTCACCTTCCGCCTCGACCTCTTCGTCCTCGTCCTCACTGGAGGAAGCGAGGTAGGCCTGGAAGTCCATATTCAGCAGCTCGTCTTTGTTGAAGTTCTTACTCAGGGTGGTGATGCGATCGTGATCCGTCTCGTCCCACGTCAACTCCACCTGAACGGTACAAACACAATCAGACTTCTGTAATGGTTCTTGTTAGGAAAAACACTTTTTATACACTTTGCGACAACCATTCAAGGCTGGGCCACAGAATATATTAGATGATTCACTGCCTGACCCAAAAAAATATGCACTCTAAAATTTTATTCCATCACATTCGGCTTTAATTAAACACACGTTGTGTTGTCCAGTTCATGTCCACTCTTCCACACTCAGAGTCCTGGAATTTGGACCATAACTCGGTCACCTGGTGATTCAGTACATGAGTCTAGACCTGAGCGACTGAAGCAACTCCAGATCATAACACTGTCTCCAGAGGATTGGACAGTGGACACTGGATAAAGTCCAATCTTTATGCTCTCTACCAAACTCAGGCCTGTTATCTGATGAGTCTCAATAACAAGTGGTTTTCTTATGGGCACACTTGCAACTTCACCAAGTGTTTAAGCGATCTACATTTATGATTTATTTTTTCCCAACTATATTTATTCCACAAACTCGACAGGTTCAGCTCTATTCCTCTAATTTCTTTATCTTTCTTTCTTTTTTAAAATCTTATACAGCTTTATTCATGACAAGAATCAGTTTTAGTTATTCAAAATTAAAACTAGATAAAATGTTTAAGATTAATTCTTTCTCTAAGAACTTAAAACTAAATTTGGATTTGATCATGTAAAAACCTTTTCAAAAGTTCCTCACATGAGTAGAATAATTACAGTCAAATAAAATATGTTTTACAGTCATTTCAAATCTCCTTAGTTGTTTTCTTGCTGCTTAATTATTTGACCTTTTTGAAATGGCGACATTTTTATTTATTAATTTTTTGCCAGGCGGTGTATAATATAAAGCATTAGTCTGTGGATATTGAATATATATTTATAAAAAAAGAATTTAGCTTTCTTCCATTACTGTTTTAGAGGAAGTGAAACAACCCTGCTACTGTTAGCATCACCATACACTGTGTGTTCTGGACTGAATTCACCTTTAAAGATGCAGTAAGCAGTTTTCGGGACGGGACTGACAGACCTTAGCCGTGGTGGCGGCGGTGGAGGTGAAGAGTTTTGGCTGGTAGGTGGACAAATCCACGTCCGTCGCTCGGTCTTTGGGTTCGTCATCAAACGTCATGCTGTCGGGGATGAACCTGTGATCAACAGAACACATCACACACACACACACACACACACACACACACACAGAGAGAATTAAACGTTTTACACAGCCTGACCCATCATGATACCACACTAATCCCTCTTCATCACAGGTCAATCAATCCTTCAATCAATCTATCAATCAGTCAATGAATCAAATCAATCAGTTAATAAAAATGTCTAATTCTATGGTAATGAACCCAAACTCCATTTCATTTAATAAATAAGGAATAAAACACCACCCAGGGTCGTCCTGTTACAGTCTGTGGATTACTGTTTAATAACAGCCCCCTCGTGTCTCACCGCAGGTCCAGCGTGGAGCAGCTGCTCTCGTACTCAAAGCCGTCGCACTCCTCGTAGATTTTGGCGGCAGTTTCGTGCGAGTCGCACTCCACCACGGCGTAGTAATACCGCAGACGCTTAAACTGGTAATCCCGCACCTTCTCTCGGTAGATCCTTAACCACGAGAAACACAGAGGCAGGATTAGATTCTTTTAACTCGTCGTTATTTTTTACGGCCATGCTTTCTGAAATCCAGTCCTTCGTGGATCAATAAAGTATCTATCTATTTATATATCTATAGTAGATAAAGAAAAATGCTAAATTAACAAAAATTGGGATTAAATGTACAAATTTAAGTTACAATAAAATATAATTAAGATAGAAATATATAAATATATAAATTACACAGAATGTGTAAAGTATAATTATACTAAGAAAAAACAAATATATAAAAAAATATATAGGGTAAAGATACAGCATGCAAGTATGACATTAGTGAAACTTGAAGTATTTCATGATCTTGTCCATGTTCTGAAGTGTTAGTCTTCATTTGTGGACCCATTCAATGGTTTTTATTTTTTTATTCAAGACTTAAAAATGTAAAACTAAGTTATAATTTATACAAGTTTGCATGCCGCTTAAAATCTTGCTGTTCCTCGATAATCCTGCAGGTGGCGATCTCTTAACCATTCACACAGCACAACATCCAGTGTGGTAGAAGCAAACTATGTATATTAAGCTTGTTTAAAATTGTAATAAAATCTGAATATTTATTAAACTGCCATACTTTCAGAGTCGCAATGCAGATCAAATCGCACCGAGGTATCGTGATAGTATCGTATCAGGGGGTCCCTGGTGATTCCCATCTATTACTGCACAATTAAGTTTATACCAAATGGTAACAGAAATCTCTTAGTTAAAAAGGATTTTAACGTCTGATTTACTTTTGAGTCGTCAGGGTACAAACTGTTGTCTGTAGCGTGAAGTTAAAATCGGCGCTGCACTGCAGCATGTTTTTTGGTCACATGACCATGATACATAAAGAGTTCGCCTTAATGGCAGCAATTGCGAAATCCAATACTTTTGAATATTGTAATTTAGTGCTGGACGTGAGATAACAGAGTGAACAGGAAGTTATCTGGAACATGATGGGACTTATATGTTACACATGTTTATATAGGTGTGTGTGTGTGTGTTACCTCTGTTCCTCAGTGTCTGCGTCTGGGTCGTCTGGGAGACTAGTGAGCTCCAGAGGGCCCTGAGTCTGCTCCGCCTTCAGACGCTCCTTACCGAACTCCGAGGGGTAGATCTGAGACACACACACACGCGTTAATACACATCTTATATACTGTATACGTAGAAGGTAGTTCATAGTTCATCATAGTAGATGATGATGAGGCAAAGGGGGCGGAGTTACCGTGACTGACAGCACCACTCCTCCTTTAGGTTTAAAGGAGTTGAACAAAGCGAGCAGGTCTTTAGCTTTGATCCGGTCCCAGTTCATGTTACACACTGCTAACCTGCAACTGACCTACACACACACACACACACACACACACACACACAAAGACATTACTAAGCACACTGACACATACAACACAATTATCCTGTGTTTTTTCTATCCATCCACTAAACCTCTTATCTGACCTCACTTTACACGGTCTGTCCATCTTCTGGTCTGTTCTACATTACTACATGTTTATTCGTCTGTCTTTAAACCCAGCTGTCCATCTATATGTCTACAGTATGTCTCTACTTATCCATTTTATACATCCATCTGCCTATTTGCCTGTCTGTCTAACAGTCTACCCTTTAGTACATCTGTCTGTCTGTCTGTCCTCATTTCTCTATTCAGTGATTTAAGCATCTGTCTACTCACCTGTCTGTTCTTATCGCCATCTCTCTGTCTGTCTCCTGTCCATCAATCTAACCACCTGTCTATCTGCCCATCTATCTACCCGTTTGTCTACCCACCCAACCACCCGTCTGGATGGGTAGATACAAGGGAGGGTAGATAAATTTATGGTAGATAGACGGACGGGTGCCCATCCACCTGTCTCTCTATCTACCATAAATTTATTTACCCACCTGTCTGTCTACCTACCCACCCATCTTTGGTCTGCCTTTCTGTCCATGTAATTCTCAGTCTTTCTATCTGTCTGTCCATTTCTTCATGTTCTGAGAGAGTGTGTGTCTCACCTCCTCTGTGCGCGGCGCGTCCTTCCACATCTCCCCCCAGTCGTGTTCAATCTCCTCTTCCTCATGACGCATCAAGTCCCCCACCTCATCATCCTGGTCCTCCTCCTCATCTTCTTCCTCGGAGCTTGTCTCGATGTTGCCTTTCCCTCGAGCCAGGTCAGGACCGCTGTCACTGTCGTCCTCCGACTCACTCTCATCTTCATCGTCTTCCTCATCTTCATCATCATCGTCCTCTTCTTCGACTTCATCATCCTCAGAGAGACCTACTCCTTTATCATCGGTGTCACTATATTCTTCATCATCATCCTCCTCATCCTCCTCATCATCATCTGTGGAAGGAAAAGCAATCGGTTTGAGCCGAGCGGTAACAATGAGTCTGATTCATCACTCCAGCGCTGTATCACTGATTATTTCTCTATAACAGCACGGCCCTAAGTGTTTTATTCCTCTTACACTACAACACGTCATTTAATGTTGAGGACATTAAATCACGGATTTCCAGCGACTGCCGTACACGCCCCTGTTAAAGTGCCGTTGTTATAAAAACCATAACGTGTGCATTAACATAAACCTGTGCTACTGTTTGAGCTGCCATTACAGAAAAATAATCAACATCAGCGTGTGTGTGTTTTTTTTACCTTCCTCCATGAGTCTCGCTTCTTTAACCTTCTGTCCTCTCCCGAACTTCTCACCCTCCTTGGACTTCTTCATGACCGCTTTCTTAGTCAAAGCCTCCTCCCCCTTTACAAGCTCCTCCTCCTCTTCATCCTGAACCTCATCCTCATTTGCTTTTGCTTTCTTCTTCTTTGTTTTCTTCTTCTTCTCCTGCTTCTCCTGTTCGGCGTCAGAGTCGCTCTGCTCCGAGTCAGACAGTTTGTAGAAGCGCTTCAGGTCCTCGGTGGACGTGTGGTTGACGGGACGGCCGCGTTTGTCCACCGTGTACTTCAGCTTGAAACGCTCGTCGTGGAACATGGACTGGAAGCGCTTGTCGATGCGCACCTTCTGCTCCACCTCCGGCATCTCCCAGAAACGCGGGTCCTTCTTGACGCGGGCGAAGCGCTCGTCAGCGCCCGGCTGTTTCTTAGACGACATGATGAGGCTTTATTTACAGACGCACACCTGGACACAGATAGGAGACGTGGGGATGATTCATATGTATGACTTTTACATCTTTGGAAGCTCTTAAATAAAAAAGGTCTTTATATCAGGAGAAAAGATTTTTATTTTAAGATCTTGAGAAAGCAGTTGTTGTTTTCTTAATAGGTGATAAAGAAAAATAACTCAAGGTGCCAGAAAAGCAAATTAACATTTTTTTAGGGAGTGGAGTGTAGTTAAAGATCCGTTTTTATGCAATCATTACATATGCAAAGAACAAGCTGGAATAAAAAAACACACAGTCAAGCTCTAAATTATTCGTACCCCTGGCAAATTCTGACTTAAAGTTACTTTTATTCAACCAGCAAGACATTTTGACCGGAAATGACACAGGCGTCTCCAAAAAAATAAGAAGAAAAAAATATTCCTTAGCCATTTAAACAAAAAGTGGCATGTCCAAAATTATTCATATCCTTTGCAAACTGTCACAGTCTTTGGGAAAATCCAAAGTTCTATACCATTCCAAATAGTCCAAGCTGTTCTAAAGCATCCTAATTACCCTGATTCATTGGGAACAGCTGTTTTAATCAACTCAACAGGTGACAAACAGAAGCTCTCTGCTGTTGGTTTGTGGACAGTCATGGCTAAGACAAAGGAGTTCACTGAGGACCTGCGGCTACGCGTTGTGGCTGTTTACAAGTCAGGAAAGGGCTATAAGACCATATCTAAGAGTCCAAGAATCACCACCAAGGCCATCCTGATGAATCTGGGCTCTGCTGGTGGGAAGATCAAAAGGCAGACAGTCCAACGGACACTGCACACCACTTGGTTGCATGGACACAGACAAAAAAGGACACCATCTCTCACACAAAAGCCCGCTTGGCCATTGCAAATGCTCATCTGGACAAAGAAGAAGACTTCTGGTCTTCTGTTTTATGGTCAGATGAAACAAAAAAAATTATTGTTTGGCCACAATGATGTCGCCTTCATTTGGCGTAAAAAAGGAGAAGTCTTCAACCCTAAGAACACCATCTCAACGCTAAGAACACCATCTTAAACATGGTGGTGGGAACCTAATGTTTTAGGGTTGTTTTTCCCCCGGCAACATGAAAAAGGAGCAAAATTCTCAACATCATCATCAGGCAGTCTGCAGAGAAACTTGGCCTTGGGCCCCAGTGGACATTTCAGCAAGACAACGACCCAAAACACACAGCAAAAGTGGTGAAGAAATGGTTAGCAGACAAAAACATTAGCGTATTGCAGTGGCCCAGCCAGAGTCCTGACTTAAATCCAAATGAGAATCTGTGGAGGAGCTAAAGATCACGGTGATGGCAAGGAGACTCTCCAACCTGAAAGAGTTGGAGCTCATCGCTAAATTCAGCAATTATAGGAAGCGTTTGATTGCTGTAATAACCAATAATAGGCTTTTCTATTGATTAATTTTGGACATGCCACTTTTTGTTCAAATGTAAAAGATTAGTAAGATTTTTTTTCCACAATGACGCCTCTTGTACATCGTCTTATTATCATCTGGGAGACGCCTGCGTCATTTCTAATCAAGAAGTCAGAATTTGCCAGGGGTATGAATTCCAGGCTTGACTGTATGTTAGAACTGGAAATCTCCAGTCACCTCCTGATACGATACCACGATAGCCATCCTGACTCAGAATTAAATTTTTCCATGTTTTTGTTACAATTTTAAATCTTTGTAAATTACCTGTAGGATTATAAAGAAAGAGACTAATTCACTCACAGAGTTTCTATAGTTTCTAGAATTTCTATTTTTTTCTATTTTCTATTTTCTTCTTTTATATTTCTATATTATATATTTTTTTTCCTATTTGTACAGTATATTTTTATTTTTTTATTTTACTTAGCACAGTATATCTTATTTTTACTAGTTAATTTAATTTTTCTGCAATATTTCTTTTACTGCAATATATCTTTATTTTTACTTGTACAGTATATTTTAACTTTAACTTTATTTTCTACCGGATTACCTTTTATTTATATTTATTCTTATGTTTAAGTTTTTATTTTAAGGTCACTGGTAGTCGAAAAAGCATTTCACTGCATATCGTACTGTGTATGACTGTGTACGTGACAAATAAAATTTGAATTTGAAATTTGATTTTGAGTTTGGAGAAAAACGGCAGATCGGAGGATTTGAGACACTTCAGACTATAAACACAAAAATGGCCAATGAACCTGAAAACCAGACGATTCTGCTCACTGAAAAATCAACCGGTTCATCTCTTTTATAAACATTATAATATGTTTAAAAAATAGATTTTGGGGTCAGTGTCAGTATCGATACGTGACTCAGCACGATTATAATAATCACGATTCATAACTGAATGTATTATTCCCATCTCTAAGTCTCATGAAGTGTGTTATTCCTCTTACACCACAGCACTGTACCAGTCACATTATTATTCTCTTAAGCAAAATGTGGAAATGTTTCCTGTAACATTAAACTCTTAACATTTGCTTGTCTTTACTTAAAGCTGTAGAACTAATGAGGAGGAGAACTAATGATCAATGCAATATTGCTGTGTTTTACTATATAACAATATAAAAACATTAAATAATTAAATACCATTTTGTTGCTAAATAAACCAAAAACAAAGATATACAGTGTATTTTAAATCCATTTTTTTGCCCTTTAGTCTATATGTGTGACAAAGTGAGACACTGTACTTTAACACAGTGTTTAATGTAAACTGTTACTGCACATTAGTGCATCAGTGACACACTGACAACGCGCGCGCGTCCTACAACACTAATACATGATTACATTAGCTCTTAGCTTTGTGCTAACTGACTCAAACAGGAGAAATACGCGTTTAAATGAATCAGCTCCGTTGTTCAGAATTTAAAACGAAGTGTAAATGAAATCAACACTCACGGATTCAGTGTGTACACATCACGCTCCACGCTAAACACGTGTTTTTTTTTCCCGTGATACACCGATTACTTCCGCTATCTTCCTAAGCCACGCCCCATTTTCTTCTTCATGGTGTCTATTGGCGGGTGGCTGATAACAAACTCGCTCTTTAGCGCCACCACCTGGTAAGGAGTGTGGACCACGATTTATCTTTCATTTTTATTTGCAAGATTATTTTTTATTTCCTTTCAATGACATTACCTAATACCGAGGACTAAAAGGGACATGGATGGGAAAGAAAAACATTAAAGGAAAAAAATAAAGCTAGGAAAAAATTATATTTATTTTGAGGACAAAAACCTGGCCTTTTTGTTTGTGAGATAATTTTTTTCTCCAATGTTTTTTTCCCCACCCATTCCCTATTAGGGTCTGAGTAAATTAATCTAGGAAACTTACACAAAAAAGTAAAATTCTCGTATCCTAAACAGGATCAAAGTAAACAGTGATTTATATATACACAGGTTACGTTTATCTTGGTTTGGTTTAGAATTAGATGCTTTTTTTGTCTTATATTCATTGTCTTTCTGAGACACATTTCAATGACAGTTAACCAGTTCACCAGCTTTATAATGTATTATTATTATTATTATTATTATTATATCAAAGGTCCCTAGTCACAAAAGGATACACAGTTAAAATACCCACACATGGATATATGGAAATAACCCTGGACACTAAACAATTTAATCAGAATAAACATTTACTTGTACATTAAATGCAGTCTTTATCCAGAGTGACTTAGAGTACACAAGGTCTCTGAAGCCTTCATCAGTAACTACCCTGGAAGACTAAGAATGCTATCAAACTGTGTTTGGTATGTAATATAGTAAGAAAAAAAATAATTCTTTGTTTGAAAAAAAAATGCTAATTTAAGATATTCGGGAAGATGTAAATGTCTTTAGATATAGTTTAAAGACTGCCAGCACCTCAGCCTCAGCTATTTTCACATCTAAAGAGAAAGTTCATCCCATTATCACTGGTGCCAGAACAGAGAAGAGTCTTGATGCCTGCCTTCTGCCCTAAGAGATGGTGGGACCAGCAGCAGTTGTTCTTCCTGAAAGCAAGGGAAATTAAACCATGTAGTTTTTACAGGCACCACTTTTAAACACTCAGCAATGACAACTCCACCAAAACCTACAAAGGCTACAAAATCGGTGGTTTTAATAATTTTAAATGAGTAAGTTACAAAAACAACACACATTGTTTATGAGTATAAAGGCTTAATGTTCTATAACCCTTTACATTTATCTAATGCGCAAAATTGCATTGCAAAAACTCATGAAGTTTAAGTCATAAGAATCTACTTAAAATAAATAACTAAATAAATTCAGTGTAGAATTCTTGTAGTAATTTCCATTCAAATTACTAAGAGAGTAGATTATAATGAACAGATATGAAGAGGTTTGAGCATTTACCAATTAATAATTTTTCAATGGAATAAAAAGTGCCTCCTGGGTCAGTTATATATTTATCTATACAGTGTGTATAGAGTAGTCAACTGTGAGCTGATTTGGGTTTGCTCATCTCCCAATTCAAAATGTCTAATAATGCATCAAATTAGCTACTACTGACATTACAGACCCATTGCATCTGAAGGTCATTTACCATAAAGTTCTACAATATAGTTAATTTATTTCTAAATTTTTTTTTTTTGTTTTATCCAGTTTATTTAATCAGTGCAAAATTTAACATCCAAGTGAATTATATAATACCAACATGTGGACATTCTTGAGGAATGGCTTGTTTCTTTCAAACCTCCTATACAAGTAATGTATGGAGGATTTGTAATATTGTTGTCAAATGCACACAATAAATAGTTTCCGTCATAAATTCCTCCAAGTGCTTCAGTGTTGCAGTAGGCCACTTGATAGCTTCTCTGAACAGTTCCCTGCTGCCTTTTTTAAAATCCAGTTTATAAAGCCTTTACATTTTTTTATATCGATCTCCTGGCTTGTGCTTTGCCACCAATCATTTTCTTCAGCTGCACTACAGGGACAGACATGCTCCAGCTTTTCATACTAGGCTAATCAAAATGTTCACAGCTGATCACAGTTGAAGGTCAAATGGCTTTGTGTGCCATTGAGAAGGTAATTAGCTCCAGCTGATTGAGTTTACAAGTTATTTTTTTACAAGTGTTTTTTTTTCTTCTTTTTTTCACTTGGATATTAATAGTAAATACAGCTGAAAAAAATTGTGTCTGCAGTTTGATGAACTTAACTGTTAACATTAATTAAATTCGGAGACTTTAAAAAATGAAATAAAAATAATTAATTACAACACCAGCAGTCAAAAGTTTGGACACATCTTCTAATTCTTTGGCCTTTCCGGATTTTTATTTCTTTTTACACTGTGAAACAATACAGAATGCATCTAAAATATACAATAATCTCCTTTAAACAGTTGATATTGTGATGTTTCATTCATGATTTCTGAGGCTGTAAATGAACTTCTCCTCTGCAGCAGAAGTACGGTTTGGTCTTGCTTTCCTGGGAAGGTCTTTATGAGAGAAAGTTTCATCATGGAGCTTGATGGGTTTTGCAAACACACTCGACACAATACTGTTCTTGTAAGAACTCTTCCAGAACAGCTGACCTTCGTGTCTTAAAATAAATACACACTGTTGTTCTTATTTTATTATTGAACGCCATGTGTTATTTGATTGTGATGATTTTGAAATCTACAGTATGTACAACAAAAAAAAAACTAACCAAAGAAATAAAACCCATCCAAAAAATAATAAAGCCCCCATGTAATTTTTGTGTGTTGGTTATTTATTTATTTATTCAGTCAGTCAGTCAGTCGTGCAGTGGTTGTGTGTGCAGGGCTCGCGCACGCTCACTTTCCGTCCTCGCGCTCAGGGCTGGACTGCGACAAAAAATCGGCCCGGGCATTTTGACTAGAGACCGGCCCACTAGGTATTATTGGCAAAGCCATAAAGCCTTTGAATGAAAACAAACGCTGTACTGACAGCGATGTACACTGTCCTGTTGGTATATATGTATCAATCTAATAAACTTAAACCTACACCATCCTCCCTATTCTCAACAGTACTTTGGGAAAACAGTACGGAAAACAAAAGACTGCTTGGTCGAGTTAACCTCCTGAACTATCTACAACACATGGTGGAAACCTAAAATTAAGACAGAGAAGACAAGAGGTGAGACATGATCTATAATGAGTATTTAAATTAATAAATTTTAGTGATATAGTGATATTTTCATAAACTATTTATTTACCACATCAACAAACAGCATGGCAGCACAAAAAAAAATTAAACATGGCAACCTTTAAAACGTGAAAGAAGACAGAGAAAGAAAGCTGAGAAAGAATAACACTTAATTGAATTTTTGATGCTATTTTTATTTTACACACAGTACATGGCACAAGAACTGACAACACAACACAACACAGAGATCACGATCGCTGGAGTGTCATCCAGAGACCTGGGCTGCCACAACCAGCTAGATCGTAACACAAATGCACAGAAATCAATTATTTTTCTACAATAATTAAATAGATTCAACATCTTTCTTCAAAATAATTTTAGACTTATACTTAATATTTACTATAAACGATAATGGATTTCTATACATTTAACATCAAATGACCACTTTGGTTGTAAGATTCAGATAATTATTTAAAAGCTAGACATTTATAATGAGAATAGGAAAGAAAAGTATTTCTTTGTGCCCCCCTTTCCTTGTTAATGCCCTACCTGACCCCCTGGCAAAACTTTGCTAGACCCGCCCCTGCACAGTTACCAGCTGTCAGCTATGTAAAGAAAGGATCCTGGTGTTATTTGTCTCTCAGAAACAGTTCATAACTTCCCTTCAACTCATTCATGTCACCTAAAAGATAAACCTGTTTCTCCATCACCTGTTCAACTCTGATGATTCAATAAGGAATCACCTGGTTCCTGGTTTCACCTTTATGTTTCTCTCTCACATATCCAAACCGATCATGACTAGCAGCTTTTATGGCTGTGGCTCCAGCAAACAGCTGATAAACCGATCAGCTGATCAACAGGAGAAGGAGGGGGAGAGAATGAGAGAAGCCGAGGCAGCTGCAGCGTAAAGACACAGGATAACTCCAGCTTTGTGTGTTTTTTTTTTTTTGTTTGTTTGTTTTTTCATTCTAGCTAAAATACAGGACAAATCGCGTTACTTTTCACCTCAACACGTAACGCGTAACATTTTCTCTGAATACGGGACGATTGCATTTTTTACGTTTGGCAACCCATACTAACTAACCTTATCAATAATTCACTCTCAGTAACATCATAGCACCAGCATAGAAACTCTGTCATTATGCTAACTAGTACACAGTAGGAGTTATTGTAACTGACTGTAAAAAGTTAGCAAGCACAACGAAAATAAGCTACACCTACTTGGTTTATAAGTTTTTTTTTAATGGTTTTACTTGGTTTTACTTGGGCTACCTCAAGTTCAGTTCTGCCACTTGGACCGGCGGCCGCCTCGGGTCTCTCCTCCTCCTGCCGCCTCGGGTCTCTCCTCCTCCTGCCGCCTCGGGTCTCTCCTCCTCCTGCCTCCCCTTTCACTCTTCAACCTGCGGCTGCTGGCCTCCATCACTTGCTAATTTTACTGAAGTGGAAGCTCCACTATAGCCACCAAACAACTGTGATATTTTAGCACATTTGGCAGCATCTGCCTGAAGGGCTAGTTTATTTTTGGCGCTAATTTTTTCGGCTCCCCCTGCTGCTTTGCGTTTTTTGTTCTCCATTTTTGTTCAGCAATGATATGTGATTGCTGAGCCGTTGCAAGGGGGCGGGTGCATCTGACCTCCTCGGCTGTAATTGGTCCAGCCCAAAGTCGATCATGACCAATTGGCCAATCCGCCACCTTTAATAGTTTATAACGTTACAAAAAAACAAAAAACATCGGCGGCCGGCCCACAAAAGACGAAAATCACCATCGGCCCACCGGGCAAATGCCCGGTATGCCCTATGGCCAGTCCAGCCATGCTCGCGCTGTTACCGCTAAGTGTCTAAAAGCCGCGCATGTGTACAGTACTTTCGGTTTTATTGTCGGTGCCTTGAGGGAGAACAGCTGCTCAACTAACTCCAGTCTGATATTCACTGTCGGGAAGGTAGGTCTAAGAGGACAGGTTGTGTGTAGAGGATCTGCTGTTGAGGAAGCTGTTAAGAGCAAATCTGACAGTGTTTTATCAGCATATATTATCAGTGTAAGAGTAAGACTGAATTGATGCTGCGCGATTTACACAACTGGTGGTTTTCAACTGGTTTATCAACAGGACCAGAAATAACACAGCTGGATTATGGCGTGTGAATAAATAATAATAATAATAAAAATTATTATTATTATTATTATTGATGTATACATATTATTGATGCATACATATGAATGATGAAAATGTTACACATTGTAAATATTTCATTCTGTATAATATCTGTGTATCTGGATGCCTTAAAATCTCAGGTTTGTGGGGTAAAATGACTATTTGTGGCTTATTTTGTTTTCCCTGGCCTCAGATGCCACACCCTCTCTGGAGCTCGCTCTGAGATCCGTTCTTCGTACGTCGCTTGACACATCCGAGATGAATTGACACATCTAAGATGAGATCATCGTGCTAATTACGATCTGGCTAAGTCGGTTCTTCGAGCTCACCTGTTGTTGATGATTAGTATATCTGGATTGAGTTGTCTAGGATTATTGCGCGCTCGTGCGTTGGTTTAAAAGGCGATATGCATCGACAGTAGAAACACTGATCGCAACCCCTTTGATTGGTTGACGAAATGGAAAAAGACCGGCTCAACTTTTATTTGTAACACGTGTTATGCGCTGAAATGCCCCCCTGCCATGGATTGCCCCCCTACATAATCGCTATCAAATATTATATTAGAACATAAATTTATAGGTTAATGGTTTACAAATTACAAATTACATGAGACAATAAAATAAAATAAGCAATATGAAAATAAATATGTTGTATATGAAAAAATAGAAATATTATGTATAGTTTTATATTGTTTATTTTATAATAAAATTAGTTTCGTCCAATTTATCATTATAAAATATAAATTTGTAATATATATATAAATATTTATTAGCATATTTTTATGACAAACCCCTGAAAAATAAATGTTACAAAATAAACATTATACAAGAATTTGTATTAATGGTCTTGACGGCTGTCTCGTGCCTAGGGTTTATTATAATAGTAATATCATATTTGATAATAATAAACCTATGAATTTATGTTCATATATAATATTTGATAGTGATTGTGTGTGTGTGTGTGTGTGTGTGGGTGGGGGAGTCCATGGCAGGGGGCATATACTTTTCTTTTTTCACGTGAGTCGGTCATGCTCTTTAACCAATCAGATGTGACCTCGCCATTTCAACCAATCATAACCCACCAGGAGCGCAGGCTAAATCCTGTTTACATGAAATAAACCTGCTCCCGAGCAGGTTCAAGCTTACGGATATGTTGCTATGACAACAAATGCTAGAAGCGCATCGAAGAACGAAACAATCCAAGATCAGGACAAATCCACAACAATCAAATCCAGCTAACTGAGTTAGCGACGTACGAAGAACGGACCCCAGATCAGTAATGCTTCGTCTGTGGCCTGTTATGAAATTGTTATAACATCATTTACCAACATGATTCCATCCAAGAATGTGTGTCTTTTGTTTGATTAGTTAGAGCACATTAATCTCATAAAAGCTGCTGCATGTGCAACTTTTACCTGGTGGTTATTGTTTTTGTTTCTCTATATTTTGTACTGAAATTTTAGCACAGCAGGAGTAACAAACTAACAAACAAGTAAAGGTTAAAAGCTTCAGATGAAAAAGGGAAAAACTCCAGAAAACAGGAAGCAGTGAGCACCGCCTGGATCAGATCATGAACTGTTAAAAAATTGCACTTGGTTTCCCACAGTTCGGAGACATGCAGCGTAGACCAATTGTGTACTTGGATCGCTTAATTAATGACACACCACCCATTTTGTATCCCCTGGGATAGTCTTCGCTTCCTGTGACCCTGTACAGGATAAAGTTAAGCATGAGTGAGTGTTTTAAGACTAAAGAATCAGGTTTGTTTGCCCATTTTTTACAACATTAATTCAATCATCTTGTTACAGTGGCACCTTTCAAGTGGTGGGATATATTAGACATCAAGTGAACAGTCGGTTCTCACAGTTTGTTGGAACCCAAATACGTCAAAAACTGTTTAAAGATTGGCAGTGACTCAGCTGTACGGACATCTAGAGGAAGTTAATTTTGTCACCTAGGTGCCAAAACAAAAAACAGTCTAGATACAAGTCTTCCTCAATGCCATAAAGCTTATGTTGTTGGTCTTTCGGCTGCTCTCGTTGAGGGGTCACCACAGGGGCCCTTCCGGTTCAAACTCAACTTGGCACAGGTTTTACGCCCTTCCTGACACAACCCCTTCCTTTTTATTTGGGCTTGGGACCAGCATTGCATCCAGTGGCTGGGGTTTGGGAATTGGGTGACAATGGGCTCAGGCATTGAGTCGCAACCTATCACTCAGTCACCAATGGCTGATCCTATAATCACCATAAATGCTCAGAATAAAAATTGAAATTCTGTTGCTTTAGGTTTTATTTGCAATGTTGTGTTTGGGTTGTTCATATAACATTATTTCAAAATCACATCACCAAAGTCATTGTAATTTTTAAAAGCAATGTTGTTCCAACATTAAACGTCCTAGCAACACATATCCAACCAATTTACATCAGTCGTCCAAAGTTAGGATTCCTGCTGAATAAGTAATCCAATTAGCCCACCCTGCAAGTCTTTGAATTTTAGAAGGAAACCTTGTGATTATATTCACAATTGTACTTTTTACAGGAGAGTAATTACTGTACATCATGGGTCTGTTTAATTCAACACCACAAGGACCGATTAAAGAAGAACTAGGTAAGTTAGGCTGTTCACTTTCAGCATCAGAGCAGATAATTTAAACATATGGATTGTGTTTAAATGATGTTTGGATTCATGTCATGTTTGAGATACTCAAACCTGCTCCCATCATTTTATGGTGTATGCTTCATACATTTCCACAAAATACACTAATGATAATGTTCTGTCTTATAGCTTTTGAACAACCGTGGAGGACAGTGAACTGGAGGTCAGTATCAATGTATTAATGCATCATTTGTAGACGTGAGGTGTGTGGTATTTGTAAGTATCAGTATGCATTGAAAATTACATTAAGGTTTGATCCATGTTATAATTATCACCCCAAAATGAATTATTGTCATAGAACAATGCATGTTATTTCTCTAGGGGGCAGAAGTAGCTCAATGGTTAAGGCATTGGACAAGTGATCCGAAGGTCCCATGTTCAAATCACAACATCACCAAGTTGCCGCTGTTGGGTGCTTGATGATGGCCCCTAACCCTCAACTGCTCAGATGCCCAAAAAAAATTAGATACAGATGTAATTTGCTTTAAAGAGGTCCTATTATGATCTTTCATGCAGTGTGTCATGTAGCTGTATGTGAACATAAACTATCTGCACTATCTGTGACGCAGACAGTGTGCGATAAATGGAGATTTTGTTTATTCAAAAATAAATTGGCTCACATTCGCCTAAACGAGTCGTTACCAAATCTATTTTTACTCTGTTACGGATCCACGTCACTCCGTAACATATTTGCATAATGTCCGCCCACGTTCCACGTCGCGAACAACCTGCCCGCCATCTTACAATTAACGTTACCACACTCTTGTTAATGTGATCGAGCGTTCATGCCAGGTTAGCTTAAATACTTTGTAATATACAAAAACAATAAAAATGAGAGCACACGATATCCTTTTTAAATGTTTATTCATCAAAACTGAACCTAACACTCGCAAAGTGGCAAGGCGCATGCGCACTTTGCGTGTGTGGATGCGCTGTGCCCTTTCCCTGACCTGCCTTCAAAGGAACAGCCAGGAAAGAGCGGGGGGAAGAGTAGTAATGGTGGACCAGCACTGCCGTTATTTTTTTGGACGAGAGAAGGAGAGATTGCTGTGGATCATTTTCTTTCGAAGATTTTTTAACCAGATTATCTTTGACTGGACATATTCCCCGGACTTCTGACCCTCCGTCATCGGCCTCCCAGACTTCATTAACCCTGGTGAGACCGAACCATACTTGGTATACTCAGATAACACACATACAATAAACACGGACTTCGGTCATTTTCCACTCACTCGCGTTCACATATACATACCGTTTATTATATGTAGTTTGTAAATATTGTTTATATCTTTGTTTGGTTGTGGTACACCTTTTTCGTTTACTTTATTTATTTTTGTATAATACACGTTCGCTTTATCTACCGTACTTGTTTGTGTTTGTCATTTTTGCTCACAAAAATAAAAGACCTCTTGATTTTTGTAGCCACAGTTGATATAAAATTAGCTGGTCGTTACACAGTAAAACCAACGCCATCTTTTCTATGTATTGACGGGTCTCCAGAGCCGTCGTTCAGTTATGGGCGTTTCGTTTTCCGACACACGCTGTAGCGGTAGACCAGTCATAAAGGGCCGCGCCATCTGACCAATCACAGCAGTGAGGGCTCATGGAAAGGAGGGGTTTAGACACACTGAATCTTCGAACTTCACACAAGTCGTTTACGAATCATTTAGAAATAGGGTAAAATTAAATCTATTTTTGGAGAAAACTAAAGTGTTTTTGACCTTGCATACATGTAAACCTGTTTTAAGAGACTCATTAAGCAATATTAGCAACCTTTAAAATGGCATAATAGGACCTCTTTAAAAAAGCCTGTCTGGTAAATGTCTTATACTACAGCAAATAAAATGTTTAATTTGTTAATAAAATACATATTGTTTTTTATAATTCTATATAGCTACATTTACTGTTGTGAAAAATCTACAAAACACATCAGTTCCTGTGTCTCATTTACATTAAAGTGGTTATACAAGTGCATCTCAATAAATTAGAATATCATCAAAAAGTTTATTTATTTACATAATTCAATTTAAAAAGTGAAACTCATACATTATACAGATTCATTACACATAGACTGATATACAGTGGTGTGAAAAACTATTTGCCCCCTTCCTGATTTCTTATTCTTTTGCATGTTTGTCACACTTAAATGTTTCTGCTCATCAAAAACCATTAATTATTAGTCAAAGATAACATAATTAAACACAAAATGCAGTTTTTAAATGATGGTTTTTATTATTTAGGGAGAAACTAAATACAAACCTACATGGCCCTGTGTGAAAAAGTGATTGCCCCCCTTGTTAAAAAAAAACTTAACTGTGGTTTATTACATCTGAGTTCAATTTCTGTAGTCACCCCCAGGCCTGATTACTGCCACACCTGTTTCAATCAAGAAATCACTTAAATAGGAGCTACCTGACACAGAGAAGTAGACCAAAAGCATCTCGAAAGCTAGACATCATGCCAAGATCCAAAGAAATTTAGGAACAAATGAGAACAAAAGTAATTGAGATCTATCAGTCTGGTAAAGGTTATAAAGCCATTTCTAAAGCTTTGGGACTCCAGCGAACCACAGTGAGAGCCATTATCCACAAATATGTGTTTGATGATCAGAAACATTTTGTGTGACAAACATGCAAAAGAATAAGAAATCAGGAAGGGGGCAAATAGTTTTTCACACCACTGTATGTCGTGTATCCATCTTTAGATTTTTAACTCAGAAATGTTAGACTACTGAAAAGTATGACCATTTACACCTCTCAGTACTTACAGAGCTCACTTTGCATGAATTACTGCAGCAATGCGGCATGGCATGGAGGCGATCAGTCTGTGGCACTGCTGACAAGTTATGGGAGTCCAGGTTACTCTGATAGCGGCCCTTAGCTCTTGGGCCGCTCTCAGCTATGCGTTGTCGTGACTGGTGTCTTGCATCTTCCTTATCACTGTACCTATGGGGTTTACGTTGGGTGCATTTGCTGGTCCATCAAGCACAGGGATACCATGGTACTTAAACGAGGTAGTAGTACTTTTGGCAATGTGGGCAGGTGCCAAGTCCTGCTGGAAAATAGGCAGCATCTCCAAAAAGCTGGTCAGCAAGGGGAAGCATGTAGTGTTCTAAAACTTCTTTGTATACGGCTGGGCTGTCCCTGGACCTGATAAAACACAGTGGATCAACACCAGCAGATGACATGGCTCCCCAAACCACTACTGACTCTGCAAACATCTTTACACAATCAAAAGAACTGTTCAAGTTTGTATAAGATGTGAATGTGTATGAATCACAATAATAAGACTGTCCCTGATGAGCAAGCCGAGGACAAGTGGCAAGAAAAAACTTTCTGAGATGGTAATAGGAAGAAACCTTAAGAGGAACCAGACTCAACAGTGAACCCATCCTCATTTGGGTGGAAATGGATAGCAGGGATTGATCTGCATCATACTGTGCGAGAGTGGAAGTTCAGTATAACAGCAGAAGTTAAAATGGAGTCCAGTTCATTATTAGATGCTCGAGTAGTCTTTAGGAAACTCCAGTCTTGAACTATTGAACCACTGAAATCACAAGTCCTCAGAGAACAGCTGTCTGCATCAGCTGAGGACAGGACCATCTTCGAGGAAATGTGGAACTATGCCCAGTCACTCACGCATCCCAGTCAGACCACATGGGGCCTCCATGCACCGAGATCTCCAACCAGAAGCAGGACACTAGGACAAGTTAGGCAGCTCCAGAGGGCAGGGGCAGTCTAGATCACTGGCAGCTCAGGAGCGACATGCATAGCTCGACAGAGAGACAGGGAGAGAGAGGGAGAGAGAGAGAAGAGGACAGAGCAGAAGAGAAGGAGAAATGGCAGTTAGGTATGGTCACTGCCAAACAATGTATAATTTAAATGTACAGTATATTTACTGTAGAATGCAAGCAGGGACTCCGGCAGGAATAACTATGACAGCATAGCTAAAAGGGAGAGCCAGAAGGAAACATAGACATGAGGGCTCCCGGAGATGTAAAGTGACCAATCACTTCACTGTCAACAAATCTGCGTGATCAATGAGAGTGGGGAAGACAGCATCTAAACATGCCAGGTCACCGTAAAACTCTATGTCCATGAGTCCCCCAGATCTGCTCCTTTACCTAAGGCAAATTTAATTACAAAAATTCTTGAATAGGGTTAGTTTTAAAATCCATTTAAGACTGCTGTTATTTCTGTTGCCTGTGCACCGTTTTCTACCACATTTTTTACTTCCATTCAACTTTCCATTAATGTGCATGAATACAGCACTCTGTAAACAGCCAGCTTCTTTAGCAATAATCTTTCGTGGCCCAATGAACCAGACTGAGAGACCATTTAAAGGCTCAGGAAACCTTTGCAGGTGTTTTGAGTTAATTAGCTGATTAGAGTGTGTTACCAGGGGTCTTTTTTACAGTCAAGTCTTTGTGCCTATGCTGTTAATGTAGAAACAATAAACCTTAGATTGTATTGTGATCCTGATTTGTGTGAAAACTTATCTTTTTTGTTTATTTTCATTCTATTAGTGGTAGAGAAGACATGATAAGGAAACTGAAGGAGTTTCAGGCAACACAAGGAGTCAACCAGCTGAGGATTCTGGTTGTGGGACCAACATCTTCTGGGAAGTCCTCCTTTATTGCATCAATTGATTCTGTCCTCCAAGGCCGCATCACTTACCTCAGTTTTCCTCTCACCAATAATCCCAGAGGCATTAGAAGGGTATCAGGAAATTACTCATTCTGAAGATATTGTATATTATATATAAATATTGTGTTATTTTCAATAGCGAATCACCAGAAATATACCAAAAATAAATTGAAAAACAAAGTTTAAATAAGTGTGCTTTGAAAATTAGACTAACCTTTCATTTAAAGTATATTTTCCTATAATATATTTTCGGAAAATGTACCATAAATGTACTTGGGGTTTGCATTTGTTTCATATCTGTGATTTGCTTTAGTTTATTTACAACCAAGTTAAAAAAATAGTCGAACCCTGGATTACAAGCATAATTCATTCCGGAAGCGGGCTCATATTCCACAACACTCGTTACCACATCGAATTTTCCCAAAGGAAATAATGGAAACTTAAATTATTTGTTCCACAGCTCCAAAAACATAAATACATAAAAATAATTAACACAAAATATGAAGTAAAAATAAAACAAATTAACCTGCACTTTACCTTTAAAAAAGAAGTAAAAATAAATCCTGACAGATAAGTGTTTCCATTTGTGCGTGCAGGCGCTGTGTTTGTGTGTGCGTGTGTGTGTGTGAGAGAATCTAAAGTAAGGAGCCCCCCCCTCTCCCCTTTCTCGTCTTACGCAGTTACCCTTCCTCCACTGTTTCTACACACATGCGCGCACACAACGGAAACACTGTTTTATAGGAAAAATAAACAAGAAATCTCTCTAATGACACTCGATTGAGCAACACACTAACGGAATCACTGATGTAAAGTAAAAATAAAACAAATTAACCTGCACTTTACCTTTGAAAAGAATCGCAACAGAGCAGTGTGTAGAGCAGAGAGAAAGAGTGTGTGTATGTGTGTGTCTGTGAAGGCGGAAGTAAGAGGGGTCTGTGTGTGTGTTTGTGTGTGTGTGTGTAGGTGTGTGTGTGTGTGGCACAGTGTCCAATGGCACGCGCGCACACAGACACAAAGAGCAGGCTGATACAGAGAGCGAAAATAACCTCTCTAATGAGACTTGCTTTTGCTTTACACACGCGCTGTACACACATACACACATACAGACACAAAATAATATGTGTTTTATGCGCACACACGTGGTCACAGTGTTATAGTAACCAGTACACGCGTGCACGGATGTTGATTATACCAGTAAGAGACGAGCACTAAGACCCAGCAGGGGAGATGATTTCCCACAATTCTGCAGCGCAGGAGAGAGAAAAACCATTGGCTCAGTTGTTATCACGTGACGCACGGCGTCAAAACAAGAAGCACATGCATGATACATGATACTCGGTACTCGTAAACCAAGACTTGTTCATTTTCCAAGTCAAACTTTATTCAAATCTTTGCTCGTTTTGCACAACACTTGCAAACCGCGTTACTTGCAATCTGAGGTTTTACTGTGCTGGGCATCGCTTATGTTTGGTGGTGCCAACATTTTTTGCCAGATGTTGTAGAAAATGCATTTTTGTATGCCTTTGTCTCCCCAGCATAATTTCTACAACTTAAGAAGGGACACAGATGGATCTTTCTTACCATTTGTGTTGGGTGACACCATGGGTCTCCAAGAGGATTTGAGTGGCATGGACACTGATTACATTATCAACATTCTACACGGCCGAGTGCAAGAGGGAGATACAGTAAGCTGACACTTAGTCATTTAGTTCTTCCCAGGAATGCTATAACTAAGGTATTTTAGTTATCTTAGTGTTTATACTGTAAGGGGGTCTTGAGCCCCCTCATTTTTTCATATTAAATTGAATTAAATTATTAAATTAAATAAAAAAGAACAAATGTTTTATGGTGACAGGCTGCTTAAAAGCAGGTTGTTTCTGTAACAACCTCAACAGTGACCTTATTTCAACTCTCATTTGTTCCAACCACCCAGCATTCAACATCATTTAGTTAGTGTGCTTTAGTTTTCTAAATTGGATTCTTCTCCACTGGTAAGGTAGGTTTTTAACTTTTGTACTGTTTTTGAAAACACAATTAGTTCATACTGTATATTGTACCTAGTTTTTGCTGTTTGGTAGTGTTGTTTGCAGTGTGATTGAAGTAGGTCTAAAGCAATTAGTTCTCAGGTAATTAATCAAGAGTAGTTTCAGGCTTCCTTAAGGTGTGAATTGTAGGCAGGGCTTAGCTACATATATTGAAGGTGGATCTAGCTCATACTTTAGTGTGCTTTAGTTTTCTAAATTGGATTCTTCTCCACTGGTAAGGTAGGTTTTTAACTTTTGTACTGTTTTTGAAAACACAATTAGTTCATACTGTATACTGTACCTAGTTTTTGCTGTTTGGTAGTGTTGATTGCAGTGTGATTGAAGTAGGTCTAAAGCAATTAGTTCTCAGGTAATTAATCAAGAGTAGTTTCAGGCTTCCTTAAGGTGTGAATTGTGGGCAGGGCTTAGCTACATATATTGAAGGTGGATCTAGCTCATACTTTAGTGTGCTTTAGTTTTCTAAATTGGATTCTTCTCCACTGGGGTCCGTTCTTCGTACGTCGCTAACTCAGTTAGCTGGATTTGATTGTTGTGGATTTGTCCTGATCTTGGATTGTTTCGTTCTTCGATGCGCTTCTAGCATTTGTTGTCATAACATTGCTTTTAAAAATACATACTTAATCAAAATTTGCTTGTTTTTTTGCCTACCCTGAGTATATAACAGTGAATGTTACGACCGTTCATCATTTTATTTTCAGTTGAATAATTTGGAGGGACCGAACAACGAGACTGATGACTTTAACAGAATCCAGAGTCTAAATGATAAGGTCCACTGTCTGGTGTTTGTCCTCTCAGCTGACAAAATCTCTGAAGTGTCAGAAAGAATTTTTTACAAATTGAAACTTGTTCTGCACCAAGCACGTGAACTGGGTGAGTGATCATCCTGTCCTGCTGATTTTTTATTATTATTTAAATGGGTTCAATCACAAAAAACAGCCATATACAGTGGCTTTGCAAAGCATTCAGACACATTTGGTGTTAACACATTTTATGCATTTTGTTTAGATTTAATTTAAAATAACTTCAATTGTGATTTTTTTAAAGAAATTTCTGCAAATTTAGAACAAAATAAAAACAGAACTTATTTAAAACCATTTGTTCAGTGTTGTGTAGAAGCACCTTTTGAAAATGTATGTCTTTTCAAGAAAGACATATTTCCAATAAAGACATGGTCATCTCCTTAATGAAGGTCCTTCTAGCTCTGTTGCTTAGCTTTCCCAGGTTGCCAGCCCCAGGACACATCCTGGTGGTTCCAAACTTCATTTCACCATAGACAGTAGTCCAATGTACTTCGGCAACATCCAAACTTTCAGTACTTGTTTATACCCTAGCTCAGTTTTATACTATTTTACAGTTGGATTGTGGAGGTATAAAGAGATCCGTGGAATTACAGGCTTGATCCAACATCCACTTTGAATGTTTGAATTTTATTTCAACCAAAACTCTTTCCTATTCTCCCTCAATTTTTTCCACACCCCCACAAAACCTACTGTATATGAGAATGTTCAGTATGGGTTTTTGGCCAATCCAAAATATAAAAAAAGGTAAGAATTGGGAGTTAAGAAAATTTGTTTGGGATCTGGCACAATATCAAACTCCTCATTGGATAACAGAGTGTACACTCTGACGATTTTTACAAAAATTTGCTTGATTTTAAACTTTTTTTTTTTATTCCCATCCTTACCACAATTTTTAGAACTCACACACTCGACTTGACACCCTCCATAAAAAGAGGTTTTTCTCTCATACAGTCCATAAACCAAACCTCTAGCACTGAAAGTTCTCAAGATATTCAGCTTAAAATCATTAGTCTCTTCATTATTTAACTCAATGCCAGAGATCATGTTAGATGTCCTTTTGTGGGTAAGCCAGAAGACACGGCCATTTCTTTGGCAGCCAGGCTAAACCATGACCACCTTTCATACACACTACTGGCCATTATAAATGCTAATATCATTTTACCGTTTTCAGTTTTTTTTGTCCAGGAACAGTGATTAACCATCATGCTTCTACTTTTCTCCCAGAATTAGGTTGTCAATTGATAGATAGAGTACTTTACTAATCCCAAAGGGAATTTTTTTTTTTTTTTTTTAGATAATATAGATACACATTATAGGTGTATAAATATATACACAATGTAGGTGTGTAGGTTAATAGTAATATTTTATTATAGTAATTATTCTATCTAAGTGAAATCCACTACACAATAAAAAGTTCAAGAACCTATTTTATTACTCATTGAAGTGCTCTATAAAAAGAAAAGAATTTGTTTATTTATCATATTAGTAATGGAATAATTATTCTAAGACAAATCTTATAAAGCTTAAATTTAAAACAGACAATTAAAACATCAGGCAATTAATTCATAAGTACATGTGAAATGACTTCCACAGGAATTCCTCAAGTTGTCATGATGTCCAAGGTGGATAAAGCATGTTCACTGGTATCAGCAGACCTGAAAATGATCTATAAGAGCAAGAAAATCAAAGCTAAAGTGAGTCTAAAAACCTCATTTAGTTGAGCTCACAAATGTACCTGCCACTAGTACAGAAATCTAACCACTGACTCACTGCTGTGAAATACATCAGCTTTTACACTTGTTCATACAAGTTATTCCATGCCTGTCTTTCCAGATGGATGAATGCAGCAGCAGACTGGGTGTTGCAGTGAAATACATCTTACCTGTAAAGAACTACTGCGAGGAAATGACCCTCAATGTTGAGACAGATATTCTGATTCTTACAGCAATGACAAGTATTTTAAATTTTGCCACTGACTTTGTGCAAAAGGAAATCTAAAAAAAACATATTAGGAAGTTTTGGTGGAAACCAGATAAAGTGTACATTAAGGAAGATTCTAGTCATCTTTATGTATAGTGGACCACTTCTCAGTTTAGCTTTCCAGCAGAAAAATAAATCTAAAATTTAGTTGAGCAGTTTAGTGCCGCTAATGGATTTAAGCAAAATATATTCATATCCTCATAGGGAGTGTCTCATTTACGGGCCAAATCCTTCAAAGGACACATTTGAAGACTGATTATGTCATAGGATCACGAATAAGGCTGTTGAATTTCAAAGGTTCTTTTAAATGTGGCTGACAAATGCAACCTTTTCTCCCTTGACAAAGAAAGATTCAACAGTGTATACTTTGGCTCTCAACCTATCCAAAGATTCTTTGCAAGCCAGGATACCAGAAGAGAGGATTGCAGATGTAGGACCTGAGGATAGTAAAATAATAAAAGTTTTCATGAGACATGGTTTAATGTTGTTGCAACCACATCCAACTTATGCCACAACCTTTTTTATAACCAGGATTATTTTTAATTTACATATAATTATACTTAATGTTATATTAAAGGTGGAAACACCTGGTGATTCAAATAAGAAGTCCTTCTTAGACTAGACCATCTCATTTTGGTTCAGCGGTCCTTTATGGTCCTTTAAAGGATGTGGCCCAGAAATGTGACACATCCATAGTGTACATACACTACTGTTCAAAAGTTCGGGGTTACTTTCTAACTCCATGATCGTAGCTGATTTTAATTTCTTTCTACATTGTAAAGGAATGCTGAAGGCATTAAAAAATGCATTAATCTCCTTTGAACAGTAAATGGTGAGATGTGTCTGCTACTTATGCTCTGTAAAGACTTCATATCGCATCTAATCTGAGGTTCTGTTAATTGGTCATTTTTTTAGGCTGATAACTCTAAATGAACTTCTCGTCTGCGGCAGAGGTAGGTTTTGGTCTTGCCCTCCTGAGATGGCCTTCATGAAAGCCAGTTTCTGTAATGAAGACAGACTTCACGCGATTTTATTTTACTTCAGATGCTATGATGGTACTTAGGAGCAGGAACTTGAAGGAAACTAACTGAAGAGTAAGGATAAACGGTATGATTTACTTTCTGCTGGTGGCGAGGAGAAGGAGGGTGGCGAAACCCAGACTGACGAGACTTGGAGAGGAGTCCACTGATGCACCACGACGGTAAGAGGAAAAGCTCAGAGATAGCTACAGGGGCTGCTTCTGGAAACAAGAGTACAGGTAAGCCAATTTATACTATTTGTTCTTCTTATGCGAGCGTAGAAAGTTGAGTCCACTTTGTAGACATGAGCCCGGACACTGACTGAGGTGCTGAGTGTGGTTTTGTGCTGCTGCTGATTGGAGACAGGTGATGGTGGTTAGAATTCTGAAGATATAGGGCATGGTGTCTAACTGATTTCGGAGCCTGGCCTGACTGTGACATTACCCCCTCTTCCACGACCCGCTCCTGAGGGTCGACCTCTCTGACGTCATCTTGGTCTACCCCATCCTCTGGGTGCCGGACAATCGGGGTGCGCGTTATAAAACTCTTTCAATAGTGTGGGGTCGAGGATGTCGTCACGATGATCCCAGGATCTTTTTTCAGGACCATATCCTTCCCAGTCTACCAGATACTCTAAACGACCACCACGGCGTCTGGAATTCAGCATGTCCTGGACCTGGTAGATAGTGCCTTCGTTGATGATGATAGGAGGAGAAGGGGGCTCTTCCTCTTTAGGGCCAGACTCTGTGGGAGAAATGACAGGATCATGATATGGTTTTAACAGGGACACATTAAAGGTAGGGTGAATACGATTGTGAGGGCAGTTGTAATTTGTACTTTACCGGATTCAGTTGTTCCAGGACTTCGAAGGGACCTGCGAAGGTTCGAAGGTTCCAGGACTTCGTAGGGACATACCTGGGGCTAAGCTTTTTGCAGGGTTGCCATAGGCGTACGTCTCTAGTTGAGAGCCATATCGTATCTCCTGGATAGTAGGTTTGAGCGGTGGATCTATATCGATCGTTTCGTGTCTACGTACAGCTCTCTGCAGGTGGTGATGTGCTTCTTCCCAGACTCTCTCACTCTCCCGGAACCAGTAATCGACAGCTGGAAGGTCCGATGGGTACCCATTCCAGGGGAATAATGGTGGCTGGTAGCCCAGGATACACTGAAAGGGGATGAGACTGGTGGTAGGTTGGCGGAGGGAGTTCTGGGCATACTCAGCCCAGCCTAGGAACTGGTTCCAGGAGTTCTGGTGGCCGTGACAGAAGGTACGGAGGAATCGGCCTATCTCCTGAATCTTCCTCTCCATCTGCCTATTCGTTTGAGGATGGTATCCTGGTGACAAACTAACAGTCACCTCTAGTAGACGAAAGAAAGCTCATCAGACTCTTGATATAAATTGAGGACCTCGATCCGAGACAATATCCTCTGGAATCCAGTAGTAACGGAATTAAAGAGTAGTTCAGCTGTCACCATAGCGGTTGGCAGACCCCTAAGAGGGATTAGTCAACATCCTTTAGAAAATAGGTCTACTACTACCAAGATACAGGTATGTCCTCCCGAGTTGGCCAGATCCGTGAGAAAATCTACCCCCAAGTGTGACCAAGGACGTTGGGGAATGGGTAGGGGCATGACCTTTCCGGCTGGTAAGTGTCGAGGGGTTTTTGACATGGCACAATCGGGGCATTCCTTGATGTACCTCCTCATGTCTTTCATCATATCGGGCCACCAGAAGCGATCTTGTAACAGTAAGAGATTTCTGTCAACCCCTGGATTTCCAGTGCCCAAAGACCAGTGTACTGAGTAAATGAGAGAATCTCTATCTTTTTCCAGTATGACAGTGTGGTGGACAGTCTGGTGGAGTAGTCGATGCTGGTTCTGAGATAGATGAGCGATGTTGCCATTGGATGGCGTTGACAAAGATCTTTTCTGGAAGGATGGGTACAGGTTCCTCTACTAATTCACTGGGTGCATGTAATCTTGAGAGAGCGTCTGCTTTGTTGTTGTTGTTACCCGGTAGATAGGATATTTTGAAATTAAAACAGGTAAAAAACCCACCTTGCCTGTCGGGGATTGAGTCTTTTCGCTTCCCTTAAATGTTGTAGATTTTTGTGATCTGTTAGTACCAGAAATGGATGAGCGGCTCCCTCCAGCCAATGTCTCCACTCCTCCAATGCCATCTTAATTGCCAGTAAGTCACAATCTCCAATGTCATTGTTTCTTTTCGCCTGGCTGAACGGCGCCTACCCCAGTTGTCGAAGCGTCCACTTCCGCCATAAAAGGTACTTCAGGATTTGGATGAACGAGAACTGATGCAGACACAAAGGTTTGTTTTAATCTTTGAAACGTGGAGCAGGCTTCGGGGTTCCATTGCAGTGATTTTGGTTTTCCGCGGAGTATAGAAGTTAGTGGGCTTGCTGTGATGCTGTAATTCTTTACGAATCTTCTGTAAAAGTTGGAAAAGCCCAGGATTAGTTGTTGTTCCTTGATGGTTGTGGGTTTGGGCCAGTTGGTAATGATCGATACTTTCCCTTCGTCCATTTTAACTCCCTTTTGATCAATGATGTAACTAAGAAAGTGAACTGTCAGTTGGTGAAACACACATTTCTCTGCCTTAAGGAATAGTTTACATTTACATTACATTTGGGCATATGGCAGATGCTCTTATCCAGACGTACTTTTTTATCTCATTACACATCTGAGCAGTTGAGGGTTAGGGGCCTTGCTCAAGGGCCCAACAGTGGCAACTTGGTGGTTGTGGGGTTTGAACCTGGGATCTTCAGAACCGTAGTCCAATGCCTTAACCACTAAACTCTGACCTTGAAAAGATTAGAATGTCGTTGATGTACACAATGACGAAAAGCCGAAGGAAGTCTCGAAATACCTCATGCATGAAATTCTGGAAGACGGCAGGGTCGTTGACCAGACAGTAGGGCATCACTTGATATTCATAATGGCCAGTAGCCCACTCATCTTCCCTTCTTATTTGAATCAAGTTGTAGGCATTTCGGAGGTTGAGTTTTGCGAAGTACCTGGCCCTGCGGAGACATTCTAATGCTGCCGGGACCAGGGGTAATGGATAGCGAAATTTGACAGTAGCTTGGTTACTTGAGTTTACCGAAGTTACCGACTGACCCTGAGTCACCCTGTTTGAAAATGCACTTACCACGGAACAAGGAGGACGAATGGGGCACTGAGCCTTGAGATGCCCCTGATTTTAGAGCCTGGCCTGACTGTGACAGTTTCATTATGGTGCTTGACGGATTTTGCAAATGCACTTGACAATACTGTTCTTGCAAGAACTATTACACTATTTCTCTGTGTCTTAAAAGAACAACTAACTGTTGTTTTTGTTGTTGAAACATAATTACCTAATTTCAATGTGTTATTTTATAGTTTTGAAATCCCCAGTATTGTTGTAGAATGTAAAAATAAATCACTAAACAAAAACAAAGAAATTTGCAAGTGATCCCACACTTTTGAACGGTAGTGTATATTAATTGCACTAAGCTAGTTCTAAAGTTTGTTTATTTTATACACAAATATTGATTTATTTGTCTTTAAAATCAGCAGTAACAAATTTAGATGCCCAAGAGTAATATTATGACAAGTTATGTCCATGGCACATAATTTTTTGTCCAGAATTTCTCTCCAAAATCTTGTACTGATGATGGGAGAGTCAGACCACTGCATAAAGGTATCTTCAACGACTCCCAAAGATTCTTAATAGGGTTTATGTCTGGACTCTGTGGTGGCCAATCCATGTGTGAAAATGATGTCTCATGCTCCCTGAACCGCTCTTTCACAATTAATCCTGGCATCATAATCATAGAATATGGCCATGCCATTAGGGAAGAAAAAAAAATCCATTGATGGATTCGTCATTAGTACATTCTGGTTATCAGCTGAACTCAGTTTTTCGGCACATAACCTTGCTGCACAAGTAAAACAGCCCCAGATCATAACGCTATCTCCAAAGGCTTGTACAGTAGGCACTAAGCATGATGGGTGCATCTCTTTATCTGCCTCTCTTCTTACTCTAACGCACCCATTACTCTTAAACAGGGTAAATATGGACCTATGAGACTACATGACCTTCCAGTGATACACAGTCTATTCGTTATGCTCCCTAGCAAATTAAAGCCTTTTTCTGATTCTCACTGATAAGTGCCTTTCTTTAGGCTACATTTCTGTTTAGTTCCACCCCTCTTAATTTCACTTTTAAACATAGCTGTGAGTTATTTTACTACGTTTTTGTGATCTCCCAACACTCTTATTTAGGATTTTTTTCCAACATATTCTTACTTGAAGATTGATTTACCACAATCCTTTAAGGTTTTAATAATCCGTTTTACAGTTCTTGGTACAATTTTACTAGTTTCCGTAATCTTCTTAGTTGTTTTCTTTGCTTCATGCAGGACAATCATTTTGGTCCTTCTAAAACAGAGTAACATATCCGCCGTGACCACAGGACATTTCTTCTGACATGGTTGTTTAAGAAATGAGAAGCTAATCACTGCTTCAGTTATGGTTAAATAACATGTTGCCAGCTGAACTGTGTTAATCAATGCAGTAATTATCCAATGAAAGGCTTCTAACTGTTTGCTTAGTTAAATCCAGATGGTGACTTTTTTGTCGATCACTCATAATATATCATTCTATCTTCAATTAAGGACACTACATCACTGTATATGAAGTGGCTAGTTGTTCACACATCACTGAATCAATATATGCTGCATTAAATGTTAAAAACATTTAAGTAGATGTGCAAATAAATATTACAGTACTATTGTGGAGCTTTCTGACTATTATTGGCCCAATTAAGAACTTTTATCACTGAAGTAAGTTGATTCCATTTGTATGCATTCGTCCTGCCCTGATAAAATTGGTGTAAGGAAGGAAAACAACAGACTGTAGAAAGAACTCCATTCCATCTCCAGGGCATCGTGCACACACTCATGCATGAGGTGATTTATTAGCAAACTACCTAACAGCATGTGTTTGGGAAGAGGGAGGAGGGCTATTATGTTCCAGTTTTGTTTTTATGCTAATTTTAGCTATTATTGGGACAAGGTATTAATATTTTATTTTCTATCTAATATACAGTGATAAGCAGGGGTGAAAGTAGTTTTAAATTCCTGCCCATGTGTTGCAGCTCAGCTCACACTAACTAGGAGTAATGTCAGATCAAAACACATAAACACAGCTGAGACACATTGCAGTGCACCTGGGGTGTCCATTCTTAATGTCTTCTATATTGGTTATTTACTTGTGGTGAACATATTATTTTCACGTTATTCTTATGTTTACCATGCATGGTTTAATGTAATTACTAGTACAAATACTGCACTTTTGATATATAATTTTGATATTATTTGCATATGTGTGTGTATGTATGTATATGTGTGTATATATATATATATATATATATATATATATATATATATATATATATATATATATAGCGGTAAAAGTTTACAACAGTGTAGGGGTAAGACCATGTACTGAGATGTATCTTGGACAACTAGGGAAATGACAAGATCTAGGTCTCCATTCCCTAGTACATTTAATTCCTGTACTTAAATTACTTAAGTATGTTTTTATCTGCCTTGCTGCGTGTGCTTTACCTTTTGTAAATACGACTAATGAGGATTGAAACTCTGGACTTAACACACACAGTAGCTCACAGAGTAAGAAGTCATTTCAAACCTTCTTCCCTCTATCAGCCCACAAGACAGGAGGAACGCCCCTACTCCAAGATAGCAGAACTTACAATTTATTATATGACATGAAACAGTATTTTAAAGATGCAAAAGAAAACTCGAAAATATCACTAAGCATAAAAAAAAAAATGTTCACTTTCATGCATTGAACTGTAAATGAATAAATTAAATAAATTTCACTTAAATAACCTGGCAGTTCGAGTCTCTTTGTTTACAACAGTAATTCCCACAACTGTTCAAAACAAGTAACCAATTATAAAAAAACTCAAATGATATACAGTTAACCAAACAGTTTGAAGCCAAACATCTCGCTTTGCAGATTTTTTTATATAACAACCAACATACCTGAGCAAGCGTCATGGCAGCGTTTTCCAGTGTGTGTTTGTGTGTGTGTGTGTGTGTGTGTGTGAAACTCAAATGAGAGAGGAGGAAGAGTTACTGTGTAAGATGAGAAAAGGGAGAGGGGAGAGTCTCATTCCTCCTCTTCTCTTACTTTAGCTTCACACACATACACAAACACACATACAGCGCCTGCGCGCACAAACGGAAACACTTATCTGTTGGGATTTATTTTTACTTTTTTTTTAAGGTAACGTGGTTTTTAATATATATTTTTTAATTACATGTTTCTCCCCACTCCCTTACCACACATACAGAACATCTCACGTTACATACTTCATGTACAGTTAAGTATTTTAACCCTCTTTTATTTTCATTTTAATGATTATATTATCTTTGTATTATTTTATTATTTATGTGAAGCACTTTGGGGCATTCTTGTTGTTAAAGTGCTATACAAATAAAGTTGAGTTGAGAGATTATGGCTTACAGATCATGAAAAAAATTATCCAGTATCTCAATATATTAGAATATTTCCTAAAATAAATCAAAAGAGGATGTGTTATAAAAAAACCTGTAAAAGATGCTGGTTCCCTGATCAGGGCTTCCTTAGCTAAACTTACTGCATCAGTGCAGCATGGTTTGAAGGCAATCAGCCTGTGTCACTTCTTAGGTGTTACTGAAGACCTGGATGCTTTGATTGCAGCCTTCAGCTTATCTGCATTGTTGGGTCTGGTGTTTCTGATTTTCCACTTGACAATTAAGTACCGGTAGGGTTGAATGGGGTTGAAAATTCTCATGCTATGAGAGGAATTTCATCTTTTCGTTAACTAAACCAAACAAAATTGTACCGAACACTACAGCAATCTCTTTTCTCTCACAGGTATGTTGTAAGGTGAAATATTTGATAAGAAGATGGCTACTCTTAAATAACTGACGTCTACTCTTAAATAACTATATCAAAGAATATACAAGGTGGTAGCAAAAGGTTTCAAAACTAGTTTTGTGTTATGCCTACAGGTGGCAGCACAAGGCTGCATGCACAGGCACAGGAAGCACCGAAATTTATAAGTCGGTGTGCCAAAATACACCGTCCTGTGGACATCGGGAGCTGTGCAACTGGTGCTATTCTAATCACACATTACCACGTCTGCTATGTCATTATAAACAGCAAGTTAGAACAAAGTGCGTACATGAAATTCTGCATGAAACTGGGCAAATCTTCCACAGAGATGTTTGACATGATTTTGCAAGACAAGAGATCAGGAAGATCTTCGACAAGATCAACTCCAGAAAATCGAAACCAATTGCCAACTTGGTCAAAACAAATTGCCAACTTGTGCAGGCAATCCTCACGTGTGATTTGAACATGTGCCATGTTGCTGCAAAGTTCGTCCCCAGACTGCTGACCCAGGAGCAGAAGGAACATCATGTCAAAGTCTGCCAAGAACTTCGTCAGCATGCCATGGATAACTCATCCTTCATGTTGAGGATCATTCCTGGTGACAAAACTTGTACAACCCTGAGAGAAAGCAACAGTCTTCACAGTGAAAGAGCCCATCATCTTTATGACCGGAAAAGGCGAGGCAGGTCCAAGCTCGACCAAGTGTATGCTTATCATCATCTCGGGCAGGTGAGTCTCTAAATATTTTGATACCCCCTTGTATCCAAGAATAAATATTTATTTTTAAATAAAATATCCTTGTTATTCCAAATTATATGTGCTTGTAGACCAGGCTAACAAACATTGTTTATGAAAATTTGATGTCTTTGCTGGAATTGTTTCTTTATTATAATTACACAATTGGAGAACTTTAAGGCTTTAATTGGGCGAAATTTTTTTACCTCACCTTACTTATGACATTATTTACTTCAGTTAAAATGTTATTTACCTCAGTTACAGCATTGTTTACCTTAGTTACTGTTATTTACCTCAGTTACAACATTATTTACCTCAGTTACTGTGTTATTTACCTCAGTTACAGCATTATTTACCTCATTTGCTACATTATTTACTTAATGTATAGCATTATGTACTTCATTTGCTACATTATTTTCTTCATTGTTCATGAAAATGTAATGGCTTTGCTGGAATTTTCTCTTTATTATAATTACACAATTGGAGAACTTTAAGGCCGCCTAATTAGGCGAAATTTTTTTACCTCACCTCACTTGTGACATTATTTACTTCAGTTAAAATGTTGTTTACCTCAGTTACAGCATTATTTACCTCAGTTACTGTTATTTACCTCAGTTACAACATTATTTACCTCAGTTACTGTGTTATTTACCTCAGTTACAGCATTGTTTACCTCAGTTACTGTTATTTACCTCAGTTACAACATTATTTACCTCAGTTACTGTGTTATTTACCTCACATACTTTATTTACCTCAGTTACAGCATTATTTACCTCATTTGCTACATTATTTACTTAATGTATAGCATTATTTACTTCATTTGCTACATTATTTTCTTTATTGTTCATGAAAATGTAATGGCTTTGCTGGAATTTTCTCTTTATTATAATTACGCAATTGGAGAACTTTAAGCCCACCTAATTGGGCGAAATTTTTTTACCTCACCTCACTTGTGACATTATTTACTTTAGTTAAAATGTTGTTTACCTCAGTTACAACATTATTTATCTGTTACTGTTATTTACCTCAGTTACAACATTATTTACCTCAGTTACAGCATTATTTACCTCATTTGCTACATTATTTACTTAATGTATAGCATTATGTACTTCATTTGCTACATTATTTTCTTCATTGTTCATGAAAATGTAATGGCTTTGCTGGAATTTTCTCTTTATTACACTCTAAAAAATGATTCTGTGGCCTTGTAAATTTCACAGTTATAAAAAAGTTATGTTACCTTAATAAAATCTCTAAAAGTCACATACATGATTGTTTGAGTTAGACAAATCAAAATAAATGCCTAAAAAAACAATTATTCATTTTGTCTTAAATTTACACTATAATTTAAGTTTACTTCACTAGTAAAAATCAGTATTTGACTAACTGAATTATATTTTTAACATGCACTTAATATTTTTTGATACATTTCAATCAAAATATCTGTTAATGGAGTAATTGTACTGATTAGTTTCAAGAACTACAATTATAAATTATTCCAACTCAATATTCTTTATTTTTAACAACAAAAACTTTAATAATTGAGTAAATTGCCCTGTGCAAGTGCTCATGGGAAGTCTGGTGTAACATCAGAGACAAGAAGGCTGTGAGGATGTGAGAATGGACATGAAGCACCTGGAACATTCTGGAACATTCCTTACAAATCCTGGTGAGTAAACAGCTAACACAAGTTACTGTAATAATGACTGTCTGCCTGCACACACAACTTTATAGTGTGTGAGTTACTGTTCTGAATCCTGTCACAGCCGAGCTACAGAGCTAACGATAGCTAGCAACAGGCCAGTCCTGGGGTTCAGTGTGATTTAGCTTGTTTGTTCCAACCACCAAACTGCTTAGCTAAAGCGCGTTTAATACAGACACTTAAACTCTGGTGTAAAAGGAGAGATTTAACACCGAGCAGCAGCGCGTGCATGTCCGGGTTTTTTCCGGGTTTCTCGGTGTAACCGGCCGCGGTTGTGCCGCAATATTTGAATTTCTCCCGCCAAATGCGGTGATTTTGCGCAGCCTACCGCCACTGTGGCGAGGATATAAAACTAACATGTTTAAATAATTAACGCATGTGTACCGGTCCACCTCACACACTGAACCGCGAGTCTGCTCGGTCACTCCGACACTTTAAGGAAAAAACTCAGAACAAATCCGGTTTAAACAGCAGAAATGAGGTGCAGTGTCCGGGTTCTGGTACTGTTTTATACGTTACTGTATATAAGTATTTTTTAACATGATTAAACACTGAGCACGCAGCAGCAGATGTTATAAAATAAATGTGCTAAGTACTGTACTAGTAACTAAAGCTATGAAATATAAAGATTTAGTGAAAATACAACATCTCAGAATTAGAATTGGGAAAAAGTAATATGAAATTTAAATATTGAAGTGAAACATTATGTATGTTCTGATATGTAAGTAAAAGAACCTAAAACTGATTAATTTTGTGTGTGTGTTTGTGTGAAACATGTTATATATTTTCTATATCTCTTTCACAGCACCAACACCACTAATGAAGAGAAGTTGAATAGAGATAAAACAGGAGGTAAATGTCAACTTTTTTAAATGTTACAGAAGTATTAAATGTGTAACCATTGAATCAAAGATAGAAATAGACTATTAGTCCAAAAAGTATGTATTTGAACGGAAGTACTATTTTACCAGTCTGGTAGACTTTACAGTAACAGTCACACTTGTACTTACTTGTATACTATTGTTCCTTTTTCAGGTGCCAGCATTATGGGATGGCGGTGTAAGCTCTGCACATTTGTCGTATCATCAAAAGGAATTTCGATCATTACCGAGTAAAGCATGGTACTGTTGGTCATGGATATTTAGTGTCCTGTCTTCATTTAGACTGTCATTGCTTCTTTAAGACCTGACAAGGTCTGCACACACATTTGTATGGATCCCACAGTTTGCAGGAAACTGAAGTGTGAAGGTGTGCAATCTTTCAGATGTAAAATGTGACTCATTAGATTCTAATACAAAAGTCTACTTTCCATGTGTTAACTGTATAATACTTGTGGCAGGAGTATTGTTTCTGAAACTGTTTACTAATAACATAAATTCAGCTCTTTGTTTATGATCTTGTTACATGTCATTTGCAAAGTAAACCAGGTTGAGTTTAGACTTCATGTCTTGTCCAATTTGGCAAATAAATGTTTAATTAAAATGAAAATGTGTGTATTGTTTCTTTCATTCAGTTAAAATATTTAGTAAATGTAGCACATTTGTTTATTAAATAATAGTATAATTTTCAGTATCTTCTTCCTTCCATTTCAATTATATCTACTCAATTATTTTACTCATTTTCACTTTTCATTAACTTCTAATTTTCATTACATTTACTCAATTTTGTACATCATTGTACTAAATATAGTTATTCAAGTCTACTTAATTTTTTTACTGACTTTTACTCAATTCATGAAGTATATTTTACATGATTTTTATATTTTTTTATATTTACTCAATATTTTTAAGTGTAAAAATGTTTCACCAAAAAAATTGAGTACAGCACAGTTTTATTTTTTAGAGTGTATAATTACACAATTGGAGAACTTTAAGGCCGCCTAATTGGGCGAAATTTTTTTACCTCACCTCACTTGTGACATTATTTACTTCAGTTAAAATGTTGTTTACCTCAGTTACAGCATTATTTACCTCAGTTACTGTTATTTACCTCAGTTACAACATTATTTACCTCAGTTACTGTGTTATTTACCTCAGTTACAGCATTGTTTACCTCAGTTACTGTTATTTACCTCAGTTACAACATTATTTACCTCAGTTACTGTGTTATTTACCTCACATACTTTGTTATTTACCTCAGTTACAGCATTATTTACCTCATTTGCTACATTATTTACTTAATGTATAGCATTATTTACTTCATTTGCTACATTATTTTCTTTATTGTTCATGAAAATGTAATGGCTTTGCTGGAATTTTCTCTTTATTATAATTACGCAATTGGAGAACTTTAAGCCCACCTAATTGGGCGAATTTTTTTTACCTCACCTCACTTGTGACATTATTTACTTCAGTTAAAATGTTGTTTACCTCAGTTACAACATTATTTACCTCAGTTACAGCATTATTTACCTCATTTGCTACATTATTTACTTAATGTATAGCATTATGTACTTCGTTTGCTACATTATTTTCTTCATTGTTCATGAAAATGTAATGGCTTTGCTGAAATTTTCTCTTTATTATAATGACACAATTGGGGAACTTTAAGGCTGCCTAATTGGGAGAAAACATAATTAGGGATGAAATTCCAATTATTTTTCATTTACCTCACTTATGACATTATTTACCTCAGTTACAGCATTATTTACCTCATTTGCTACATTATTTTCATAATTTGAAAACATAATTAGGGATAGAATGTCCGTTGAAAAACTTTTCTAAATCCATTCGACTTTAAATATATAATGTAAAGCTGACAAAATAAACAAATTGAGTCCAACATTTTCTTCAATGCCGCAGCCGAGGAGAGAAACAGAATTGAGACTGTGGGGTACTACCGGACATGAGCACAAGGTGGCGCATTCTCTCATGGACAAATTCGGTTACAGCGGAAGTATTCGCGGGGGAAACGAGGAAGAGAAAGTCATTCCCTAAAGTGGTATTCTCTAGCTCATGAGTTTTATGTGCGGTATTGACACTCTGATTCATATATGAACGTGAAGTTAATTAATTTAGACTGACATTTATTGACTTTGGAACCATTATAGAGGTTCTGATGCTGACAGCCTGTGTGAATTTCATCGGACAAAACATTAGACATCTACAGCGTCTTTTTGACCCAAGGAGGCCTCCCTCATTAGTTTTTTTGTTCACTTGGATTTTTTTGTGAAATTTTATTATTTCACAAAAAAATCCTATTAAAACTATTAAAGCGAGTAAATTTCAGTCTTGTGTGGTGAGTCCTGGTTCTGGGTTCTTCCAACAGGACAAATAAATAACCACAGCTTCATGAAAAATGCTTCAAGATTAATATCGCTGTAGTATGTTACAGCCACAGAGAGAACTTTTACACCAGAGCAACATATTACACTAGTGTTAGTACAAGTTGTCCTTCTTTGGTGGTCAGACAAATACACTCCCTGTTCGGTAATCAGAGAGTGAATCACAGATGAGAAATGGAAAAAGTAGATAAAAGGATAAAGATGTTTTGTCTTAAAATGACTCCAGCATGTTAAAATTCACTTATACCACTTCGGTGCTGTTATTTCAGCCAAAGTGAAAATATGAACTAATCCCAGTAAAAATATTCAGTTTATCTTTTCTAATTAATATCTATTGGTGTAGGTGTTTGTTTAAATTGAGACAGTAGCGCATTAGTAGATTATTTTAAAGTAGATTATTAAATCCAGCACATAACTGATCATAACATCACTTTTACTCAACATTTAAATGCACTTATGGTGCAGGTTAAACTTTAGGCAGAGATCTAATGACTGGCTGGACACACAAACAGACATACAGAATTTTTTTCTGAGACTGGTTTTGGATTCTCCAATGTAGGAAACATAAAGATATCATTGAAAGAGAGAGTTCTGATCAATTTACAGACAAAAACCTTTCTTTCTTTACACACAAACGCACTACCAGTCAAAAGTTTGGATTAGCCCTTTAACTCCATGGTCTTTCCTGATTTTTATTTCTTCCTACACTGGTAAGTTTTGGTCTTGCTTTCCTAGGAAGGTCTTCATGAGAGACAGTTCCATCATGGTGCTTAATGGGTTTTACAAATGTGTTTGACACAATACTGTTCTTACAAAACATTTTCCAGTTATTTTATAGTTCATAGAAAAAACAAAAACAAAAAACAGTGTTGTTCTAGAATGTGGTAAATAAATCAATAAACTAAAAACATTGAATTATAAGGTGTGTCCAAACTTTTATCTGGTATTATATTATTTATTAATGTATAGATTTATTTATTTGTACAAAAAATTATAAAACCGCTAAATAAAGTATATATTAAAAAAAAAGTTAAAGTAAATTGAAAAAGGTTTTTTTTTTTGTGTGTGTGTAAAAGGGCACACACACTTATTTATCACAAGTAAGCAAAATGCGAGATGAAAAATGACAGGGCAGGAACAGGTAACAACCATGTAAGACAATTTAAGTATATGAGGACGTTGTGCTTGTTTTTACCACCTGCAAAAATTTATTACTAGTCATGCATTAAGTTAAAACAATATATACAAAAAAAAATGTTTACCTTTTCCTTTTTACAAACATTGTTAATTTTCTTCTGTACATGGACGTCTTTATGATGACTGAATACCATTTTAGTCTTCACCATAAGTCAATTAAAAGTATAGATATATCAAAACTTTTATTTTTAAAAAGTTTATTTGGTTCTAAACAACAGCCAAAAGGTCCGGGTAAGCTGTCACATTTTTCATGCTGGTTTCTTTCTTTTAATGCCTCTTCAATTACAGCTTGTAAAAAAAAATAATAATAATACTTTAAGCACATTTTCAGACTTGAACAAGTGTTACAAGTTTGTCAGGTTTCACATAAGGATCAGTTTTTTTTTTTTGGTAAAATACTGCTTTTATCACTTTTATGCTTTTATGCAGTTAATATATAAATATTACCCATGAATTTTACATTTGTTTGTTTTTATTTTTACACAATTCTAGAGATTGTTGCTTGCAAAATGCCAACATCTGCAGTATGTCACATTAAAGTCACTGAGATCACATATTGAGATGTGAACATACCTAAAGCTCTTGACCTGTACAGTATCTTGAGATGTTATTCACTGCACTGTAACTACACTGATCATTGTGTTATTAACTTTTTTTCCATGTAATCTTTATAAATTGATCTTTGGATGTCAGATGTTTTATACAGAGTCAGCCAAAAATATATAGACACTTCAGGAAAGAAAAAGAATATACTATTATCATAATATTGTCATATCAATATATAACTTATAGCAATGAATTAAGTATTAAAATATTAATACAAATACAAACAAACTAATACTAGTTTTTTTTTTTTCCTGAAGTGTGTATACATTTTGTTTGGTTAATTCTGTATTTTACTAACATTGTTTTAATGTACTTTTTGTAGATGAAAATTACATCAGGAAATTTCATGTACTAAATGAACAATGATAACACTTACGTTACAGTATACAGTGGGGCAAAAAAGTATTTAGTCAGCCTTCAATTGTACATGTTCTCCCACTTAAATAGATGAGAGAGGCCTGTAATTTTTATCATAGATATACCCCAACTATGAGAGACAAAATAATAATTAAAAAAAATCCAGAAAATCCCATTGTAGGATTTTTAAAGAATTTATTTGCACATTATGGTGGAAAACAAGTATTTGGTCAATAACAAAATTTCATCTCAATACTTTGTTATACACACTTTGTTGTCAATGACAGAGGTCAAACATTTTCTTTACGTCTTCACAAGGTTTTCACACGCTGGTATTTTGGCCCGTTCCTCCATGCAGATCTTCTCTAGAGCTGTAATGTTTTGGGGCTGTCGCTGGGCAACATTGACTTTCTTCCTCCAAAGATTTTCTATGGGGTTGAGATCTGGAGACTGACCAGGCTACTCCAGGACCTTGAAATGTTTCTTATAAAGCCACTCCTTTGTTGCCTGGGAGGTGTGTTTGGCATCATTGTCATGCTGAAAGACCCAGCCGCATTTCATCTTTAATGCCCTTGCTGATGGAAGTAGGTTTTCACTCAAAATCTCATGATACATGGCCCCATTCATTCTTTCGTTTACACGGATCAGTGTGTTACTGATGGTAGCCTTTGTAACTTTGGTCCCGGCTCTCTGCAGGTCATTCACTAGGTCCCCCCTTGTGGTTCTGGAATTTTTGCTCACAGTTCTTGTGATAATTGGTCCCACAGTTGATTTCTTCACACCAAGCTCCTTATTGAAGATTCAGTCTTCCCAGCCTGGTGCAGGCCTACAATTTTGTTTCTGGTCTCCTTTGACAGCTCTTTAGTCTTGGCCATAGTGGAGTTTGAAGTGTGACTGTTTAATGTTGTGGACAGATGTCTTTTTCACTGATAACAAGTTCAAACAGATGCCATCAACACAGGTATCGAGTGTAGGACAAAGGAGCCTCTTAAATAAGAAGTTATAGGTCTGTGAGAGCCAGAAATCTTGCTTGTTTGTAGGCGACCAAATACTTATTTTACACCATAATTTTCTTACAATGTGATTTTCTGGATTTTCTTTTCTTATTTTGTCCCTCATAGTTGATGTATACATATGATGAAAATTACAGGCCTCTCTCATCTTTTTAAGTGGGAGAACTTGCACAATTGGTGGCTGACTAAATACTTTTTTGTCCCACTGTACATTCCCACAAGAGACGATGGCTAATGGTCTGTTTGCTCTTACAGTAATTGAAAATCCATGGAGAGAAGTGGACTGGAGGTCAGGATCAATATACTTTAACAATGATTAAATGCTCTTTTTCCCCTGCTTGATTTATTATGGAGTTTGCATGTTCTCCCCGTGCTTGGTGGGTTTCCTCCCCCTGTCCAAAGACGTGAGTATGAATGTGTGTGTGTGTGAATGTTGACAATGTTACCATTTTACTGGTATATAATTCTTCTTTTTATTTTAGCTGCACTTATTAGGGGTCGCCACATCAGACCATTTGTTTGCATATAACTGTCTACCACGTTTTCCCTTGTCACTTCAATCTGCTGCATGTCCTCCCTTACCACATACATAAACCTCCTCGTGGGCCTTCCTCTTCTCCTTCTGCCTGGAAGCTCTATTTCTAACATTCTCCTCCAAATATCCCCCTTATCCCCTCTCTGCACATGTCCAAACCATCTTAATCTCTAAAATTCTCTAACATTGTCTTAAAACTGTCCTACCTGCACTGTTCTTGTAATATATTCCTTCCTATTCCTGTCCATACTTGTCCCACCCAAAGCAAATTTTCAGATCTGCCACCTCCAACCCTGCTTCCTTTTCTTACGTCATCAGCAAATCCATTGTATTTTTACACTTTTTTCATGCTTGTTCAATCTTGTTTCATATGTCTTGACAGTGTCGGGAAGAACATAATAGTGATAACTGTAAATGCAAAACAACTTTCCTTTAAATATTGTAGAAGCTCAAACTCAAATGTTGTTTGAATGAAGCTCAAATTTTATGGGGCAGAAAATGCTAGAATTGTCCCAGCCATGTACTTGTTGAACTGTAGATTTTATATGTTAATAATTGTTATAGTGTTCAAAGCCCTGTTGATTTAATTCATGCTTAAAATTTCCATTTTTAAAAGTTTGGGTATTGGGAAAGTAAAATATCTTATCCTTTAAGGAAATTGGATGAAATCTTTTAATATAAAGCCCTTGAATATTTTGCATACGACTACAACTAAGACTATTAAGCAAAGTCTATTTCACAGCATCAAGAACATACCCATTTACACCTACAAGAAAATGTGTTGTTGCTAGTCAACCGAACATTAACGTTTTTGGAAAGAGGAAGAAGAGTTGTCAAAGCCACAGTTTTTACACTATGGTGGGTTAGTTTGTAAGTAGTGGGAATAAAATGCAATGCTTGTGTTTTTTGGCCTAGTTTACTTTATTAATAATTAAAATAAATTACTTTAAATGTCTCATTTTTATTGCAGTGAGTCCACACAAATATAACAGTGATTCAAATCAGAATCTTCTGGAGCACCCATTTGTTGAACCAGGCTCTAAAGCACCCACCAGTTTTTCGTCTGTGCTTGGAGGAACGCCTGAAAGTGTTTTGATTGCTGCATGCAGAGGTGGAGAAGCTCCTGGTGTTGAACATAGTGGAAGCTAGTATGGATTTGCATGAGCTTGATAAAGGCACTATTGCCAAAAGTATTTGCTCGCCTGCCTTCACATGCATTTGAACTTAAGAAACATCCAATTCTTAATCCATAGGGTTTAATATGATGTTGGCCCCACCCACTTTGCAGCTATAACAACTTCAACTCTTCTGGGAAGACTTTCCACAAGATTTAGGAGTGTTTTTATGAAAACTTTTAACCATTTTTCTAGAAGCGCATTTGAATTGATTGATTGGTCAATATCCCCTTCCACAATGGATGCAGTGCAGTTTGCACATCGCAAAAATAGTTCTGCAGAAGATGTGATCTTTCATAAAGCCCACCTGGTTCTGACATTTCCGATGCACCTTAATTAAGCGACACCTAAGTTAGAATTCTGATCATTGAGTTTAGTTCAGTATTTAACACTATCTTCCCTCAGCAGGTGATTGGAAAGCTTGGGGATTCTGAATTCCCTCACTGAGAGGCCTTATACAGTCCCGATCGATTGCACCCTACCACTAGTGATCCAAGGGTGTTTGCTTATTATCACTGCTGACCAACAACTGCATCTCCATCTACATTATGTATATATGTTATGTATATTATATTAAGTTTGAGGCACATCAGCAACAATAATTACACATCATACAGAGAGGAGGTGCAACAGCTGGCAAAGCAGTGGACAAAGTATTATTGTTAAATATCGAAGGCTGTAAGCTTTCCATTATCCAATCACTATTAATGATGCCATGGTGGAATGAGGGCATGATTTCTGAGTCCAGAGCACAAGGATGAGTCTGGTGTGTAGAATAAAAAAGATGTTTGAACTTTCCAAGACTGAGAAAAGACTTTTTCTGTAGTTTAATCTGCAGTTCTTTTCTACTTAAAGAATCACCAAACTCAATGTAAAAACATGTGATTTAAACTTATAAAAGTTGTCTGTGACTTGAAACAAAGAAATGAATAATTCCAACTGCTACCTCTAAATTTTTTTACCCTTACATTTTGGTACATACTTTTGGGGAAAAATTGCAGCAATCCTGAAGGGGTTAAGGACTCTTTGTCCCCTAAACACAGCACACACAAAGGACCTGAAAAAATGAAAGTGAAAGAAAATTCTTGCTTCCTTACAAAAGGACATTTGTAAGGGACTGTACACTCTACCACTCTCCATACTCCTGCCTTGCAGATCAAAGGTAAGATACAATAACTAGACTGGTGTGATAATAAAGAGAATGTGCAAATCATCCTAGAGGTAATTTTTAAATTTGTTAAAGAATAAGCTAATACATCTTGCCATGTGTTGTTTGGGAGTGGGTTTACTGAAATGATCACAATGTTAGGTGCTTTATTATCTCATTCATGAAAAACAGTTCTTAAATTAATTTAGCGATTATACAACAGCACCTTCTTTGTGGTACTGTCTTTGTAGTGGGTGTCGATAATAATTTTCCGGACAACTGTCATGTAAGCTGTCTTTCCATGTGATTTTGGTTGTATGCAAATTAAGCTACAACGTATTGACCGTCTAGTGTCAAAATATCTAGCTAGGGTAGATACAGGTCACTATACTGTGGGACGAATAAAGGTGTATCGTATCTTATACTGACCTATACAGTATAAGATAAGATATGAATAAGTGGGTATTCACTTAAGTCATTAGAAGTACAGGTAAGATAACAGGCCTATATTTTAAAATTATTGTTTCAACTGTGTCTCTTACAGGAGAGTAATCACATCATGGGTGGAGATAATTCAAGTAAGTTTCCTATCTAATATATATATATATATATATATATATATATATATAGTGGGAGCCACCTCAAACAGCCGCCTGGAGCATGACAGGTCCATGGCAGAACCATGACAAGTCCATGCACGATCCGTGCATGGAATGTGATCCCCCGCGATGACACAGATAATGATGCCCCGCCCAATAAATGCTCCCCTGCGCTGAATCGCAACATGAAGAAAAATGTGCTAAATGTATTATTAGTTTAATGTAAGTGAAGAAAAACTAATATTAGCCTGTTTAAAAAAATGCAGTGTCATCACTTATCTTTACAAAGTGATGAATTTACCATTTAAACAAAAAGGCTTAAAGTTTAATAATTCTTGTGCATCTCTGAACTAATATTTAGTTGTACTGTATAACCATGCTTTCTGAGAACTGCTTCACATCTGTGACAATTGTACTACATGCCACAATTTCTCTGTATTTCCTGGTTTTGCCTCAGAAACAAAATTTTTAATGTCAGCCCACAAGTTTTCTATTGAAATAAGGTCTGGGGATTGGGCTGGCCACTCCATAACGTCAATCTTGTTGGCGTGGAACCAAGATGCTGCTCGCTTACTGCTGTGTCTTACTGCTGTGTCTGTTGAAACACCCATTTAAAGGGCATTTCCTCTTCAGCATAAGGCAACATGAACATGAAAGTATTCTGATGTACTGAAATTGATCCATGATCCCTGAAATGAGATAAAAAGGCCCAACACCATAGTATGAGAAGCATCCCCATATCATGATGCTTGTGCCTCCATGCTTCACTGTCTTCACAGTGTACTGTGGCTTGAATTCAATGTTTGGGGGCCTGACAAACTGTCTGCGGCCTCTAGACCCAAAAAGAACAATATTGCATTAATCAGCCCACAAAATATTGCACCATTTCTCTTTAGGCCAGTCAATGTGTTCTTTGGCGAACTGTAACCTCTTCAGCACATGTCTTTTTTTTAACAATAGGACTTTGCGGGGGCTTCTTGCTGATAGCTCGACTTCACATAGCCGTCTTCCAATAGTTACAGTACTAACAGGTAACTTTAAATGTTCTTTGAGTCAATTTTGTTATTCTTCGATCCATTCGAATGGTAGTTTTTTGTTTTCTGCCCCGTCTTTCTGGTTTTGGTCTCCATTTTAAAGCTTATAAATGATTTGGTATCATTTTAGCAGAGCAGCCGATCATTTTCTGCACTTCTTTGTATGTTTTTCCATCTCTAATCAACTTTTGAATCAAAGTACGCTGTTTTTTTTTAACAATGTCTGGACAACTCGTTTTACTCTGATTTTCAGAGAGAAATGCACAGGACAACCTTTTCTGCATTTATCCTTAAATAAGGGGAACTTGTTTGACACCTGTTTTTCACAGAATAATTTACCTCTCTAATTGAACTCCACACTGCTATTATTTTGAACAGGCTAATATTTGTTTTTCTTCACTTACATTAAACTAATAATAAATTTAGCCCATTTTTCTTCATGTTGTGATTCAGAATAGAATGTGCAGGTTGTTTAATGCATTTATGTGATTTAAATTAAAAGTTATTATATGGATATGGAGCTTTATTCACTTTTTTCAACCCTCTGCTATTATTTTGAACACCACTGTACAGGCAGTTCTTGTATTGTCAACAAAGTTTCATAAGTAGATGATGTGTTTAAATAATAATAATAATAAACAGCTTTTTTTAAATCACTCAATACACAACCCATGATGCTTATGCTATTTAAAATAAATAAATTAATTAATAAATTAATAAAACTAGTTATTGCAATATTTTGCAAGACATCCTTAATAATCCTTAAAGACACAGTAACATCTGTAATTTATCTACACTACCGTTCAAAAGTTTTAGAACACTTGCAAATTTCTTTTTTTTTTTTTTTGCTTAGTGATTTATTTTCTACATTCTACAACAATACTGGAGATTTCCAAACCATAAAATAACACATATGGGATTAGGTAATTACGTAACAACAAGAAAAACAACAACAGTTAGTTGTTATTTTAAGACACAGAGGTCAGCCTTTCTGTAATAGTTCTTGCAAAAACAGTATTGTCAAGTGCATTTGCAAAATCCGTCAAGCACCATAATGAAACTGGCTCTCATGAAGGCCATCCCAGGAGGGCGAGACCAAAACCTACCTCTGCCACAGACGAGAAGTTCATTTGGAGTTATCAGCCTGAAAAATGTTCAATTAACAGCACCTCAGATTAGAGGCGTTATGAAGTCTTTACAGAGCAGAAGTAGCAGACACATCTCACTATTAACTGTTCAAAGGAGATTAATGCATTTTTTGGACGCCTTCAGCATTCCTTTACAATGTAGAAAGAAATAAAAATCAGGAACCATCATGGAGTTAGAAAGTGTTCTAAAACTTTTGAACGTTAGTGTATACCGATCGTTGTAGGTACGGAATACAAATGCGGGCTATGTACAGTATTTTACATTATGGTGTATTTTATCTATTTCCGTTTAATACACTGGTAGAAAATATTGTTATTGATACATATGATTAAGTGTTTAACTGTTTTCATTTGTTTTTATGACCATGATATTAATAATAATAATAATAATTATTATTATTATTATTAGCCCAACTCATTGACCATTTAAAACAAAGTTGTCTCCCATTTTTTGGTAAACATATCATTAAGTTATCTAAAGTCACATCTGACCGCTGCTGGTGCTGCCAGTGATTTTTAAAAACGGCCAATAAAAAAAATAAACAAAAAAATAAACTGTAAACCACCCCAAACAAATTTTTATAAAAGTCCATTATGCTGCCATCTTCATCTCTGTAGTGCAGTTTGATAGCGTCAGTTCGGCGGGGGTGGGGGTGGGTTGCTGGCTTGTGTTAACTACCACTTGAATGGGCGTGTTTACTGTGAAATCCTGACACGCCTTTCTGGCAGTAGAGGGAGGGGGGATCACGCCGTCCATAGGGCATCCGCACGCCATCCGCACACTATTCATACGGCCGCGGCTATTTGACGTGGCTCCCACTGTATATATAGTGCTTAAAATGCTTTTAAAAATAAAAAAGAATACAAATGAATTTGTATGTCTTTAAAGAACTATATATATTACATACTTAATGCAAAAAAATAACTCATATTGTAATGTCACCGGCTAATTATCTGTTTTCACTTACAGCTTTTGAAAAGCCATGGAGGCCAGTAAATTGGAGATTAAGGTCAGTGAATTACTGCATTGACTGTATACTATGTTACTCTTTAGGGCATTTTAATGAGGCAATAATACATTTAATGTATTCGATTCTTTCACCGATATGTTGTTTTTTATACATTTTTTATTTTTTTTATACTCTTCTGCTGCTGGTTATGGTTTATAATAGTACTAGATTGGACTTTCTTCTGCCCATTAAATTGACCCAATAAGATTAGACTTTTTCTTTATTCACTTGCTCTTCTTTTTGGTCAAAAATCTTTGACCCTCTGACAAATAAAAATACAGCTCTTCTATCATTTGTCATCTAAAATTCTGTTTGCATATTTAAGTTTCCAAAAATAAGCTAAACATAACTTTACACATTTTTGTGTTACATACACATTTAATATTACTTTATGATGTAATTTCTTTTTTTTTAGCTAATTTCCCCCTTTGAATTTCTTTTAGTGAAAGAGATGCAATGCTACGGAGACTGAGGGACTTTCAGTCAAACAAAAATGTTGACCATCTCAGGATTTTGGTTGTTGGACCAGCAGGAGCCGGGAAGTCTGCCTTTATCACCTCAGTTAATACTGTCTTTCAAGGCCACAGTACTTACCTTGCTTGTTCACTCACTGGTGGTTCGAGCGCCACCCTTAAGGTAACAATATGTATCACACCAGTGGTTCTCAACCCTGGTCCTGCAGGACCCTGGTGTTGAACTTTTTTTTTTTTGCTCCTTCCACTTCAATTTAGAAAAGGCTGTTCATTAGCTGATTAGTTACATTTTTCAGTAAATTCCATTTTAAATAAATTTCATACAATTTATTTCTACTTGTATACAGCACACCGTCTACAAGCTGAACAAAGGCACAGAGGGATCTTTCTTTCCGTTTGTCTTCGGTGACACAATGGGTTTCGAAACAGGTTCAGATGGTGCAAAAACAGATGAAATTGTTAAAATTCTGCATGGGCACATACCAGATGGACACACAGTAAGTTAATATTCATTAGTTTTTTTACAATCTTTTCTAGGTACAGAAACGTCATTACTTCCACTTTTTTATTTAAACTCTGAAGTTGCATATAGTTCTTTAATTTTAAGACATTCACATACATATTTACTGTGGGTACATAAAAAACACATCTTCTCCCATATTCTTTACTGCCAAAAGTGGTAATTTATTAAAAACCTTCAGCTCGGGCTCAGTTCCACCCAGGAGTCACATTTTATTTCTCTCCAACAGACTTGTGTTGTGAACTAGAGTATTAGAAAGCCACAGCACGTCAATGACAAAAGCAAGACACGGTAACTGTTCTTTGTTTGTGGTAAAGAAGAACACCACATTCGATTTATACTTCCTGTGAGAAAGTGATGAAACATTGGTTATTGCTAATTTACAATAAAAATTTTCTGACAGTTATCCCCAAAGTTGTGTGTGTTAAACATTTTACTTTGGACTTCCTTGACATGAATTTAGGTCCAGGGCATCATTGCCAGGATTGGCACATGAGAACCTTTTGTGCAATTTGTTTACTCTCATCTTATCTGCACACCACTTCAATGATATCATGTCACCGTGTAGGTCAATAATCTTTGTGGGCAGACCGATTCTAGTGAGTGAGCTAGGAATACTGCCTGGGCAGATCTTCCACTTAGAAGTATGAGTTTTAAGTTAAGTTAAGCCTTTATTTGTCACATATACATTACAGCACAGTGAAATTCCTTCTTCGCATATCCCAGCGTAACTGGGGCAACCTGATGGAGCTGGGGATTGAACCGCCGATCTTCTGGTTGGTAACTCTGTGCCTTAGCCCTCTGAGCCACCACTGAGATTGGGTGGAAGGCGGATAGTTGGATGTCCCCTCTGAAACCCTGCAACGCACTTACTAAAATCAATCACACCAATGCATAAAATGCTTTTAAATAAACCACAGGCCACTCATAAGGCTGTAAATATACTGTATAATGCATTTTTTTCTAGATTATATATATAATTGTTATAAATAATATAAAGCCAGTTTGCACAGTCCATGGTGAATTGAAGTACTCTTGACTCTTTACTTGTGTTAAGGGAATGATGCTCTGATGCTCGCCATATATATATATATATATATATATATATATATATATATATATATATTTATATATTTAAAGGGGTCATACAGGCCTACATGCACTTTTTTAAGCTGTTTGGACTGAACTGTGTGTTAGGAGAGTGCGTACACAACCACTCAACGATGATAAAGAGCCGCCCAGTGGTTTTCTTTTCATTTATTACAATAACATGCCCCTTCTGAAATTAGGCCAATCGCAAATGCCTGTCACTGTGACGCCACACCACAAGAGGCGGCTCCGACACTAGTTGATTGACACTGGTGTTTTAGCAAAGACCCGCTCCGAGTGAGAAGAAGCTGTCGGCCATTGTTTTTCGCCGCTGGAGCAAAATGGCGCCTAAGCGAGTGTTGTGTACAGTTGTTCGGTGTAATAGCGAACACAGCAGTCGTCATTCACTACCTAGGGTTAGTGACCTAGGGTACCTACCTAGTGTTAGGTATCTGAACCACTGAGGACGCAGTGGCTGAATTTAGTTTTTAAAGCTAACGTCCCCGCCGATCTACCTAAATGCGTTCATGTTTGCGATAATCATTTTTCACCAGACTGCTTTATAAACGCGGGTCAATATAAAGCAGGTTTTACTAGGAAGCTGCTCCTAAAAATTGATCTGTACCAACGCTTCATGTTCCTGCTTCATCTTCACCAGGCTCAGTGAGTAATTAATTTTTTTTTTATGACTCTTTGCAGATCGCCTTTTCTAATAATCACGATAAATGCGGAGTGTAAGTTCACTTATACTCTCATAGAACATGGTTATGGCTTTTTCTCTATGTACATCCGTCTCTATATAATCCCTAATCGCCCGTTTATAATAAACAATGCATTGAGGTAATTGTCTAGTTGCAAACTGTGTACGTAGTCGGAAAACTATATTATGCTTACCTTTTTTACGTTAAATGGTTAATAACGAAGTCTGTCGAAGATTAAGAAGTCATGTAAACACATCAGTAAACACATCGCGTCCGTATCTCTCTCAGTAAGTTTCTCCGCTTTATGTTGTTGTTGCTCGCGGCAGCGTAACAGCCCGTTAATTCATGCCCATGCAGTGATGAGAAAGACAAATCAAGTCGATGCATGTCCATTCTTTTAATTTCTACGTTGTCAGGCGATATTACAAACTTCCGCGTGGGTTCCGTACTTAAATCAAACCAAAAACGACTGAAGAAAACAGGCTCAGCCTCCATAATCCAGCGTTTTCCAGTTTGGACTGCATTACTGCAATACACAATGCTTTGTGGGGGGGGGGCTAAGCAGAGGTCATGAACATTTAAAGGAACATGCACTGAAACAGGTTGCTGAGAACAGAGCTAGTTTTTACCAGGTAAAAGTAGTGTTTTTTTTACACAATCCTTTTGAATTTTTAATTAACGTATAATACAAACTTTTCATTAGGACCCTAAAGATCATATTAACATTTAATGAAAAATGGGATGTGTGGGACCTTTAAATAAGAAAAGTTCAAAGAAATCAGATTCCCAATGTAAAACTAAGGAGACGAGTAGAGTTGAAATAGGCAAGCATAAAAATATGCAGCTTTGTTCTCTCATAGGCTGCAAAGTGCCTAAAGATACAATTTTAAACATTGGTTGTTTTGGTAACAACCTCAGCAGCAACCTCATTTCCCCTCTCGTCTGTTCCAACCACTTAGCATCTGTCATCATCTGCACCTGTTTTTCACTGGTTCATGCCATAAATTAGATGTTCTTTATACTTGAATGATTCATGGGTCACTGGGTGGCTTAACAAAAAAAAAAAAAAACACTCCTCTGATACTACTCTAGTACCGGGATTGGACTGAAACTGGACTTTCATTGAGGTGACATTATAAAGGCAGTTTGTTATGTTGGACTGACTTGGTCCAGAGCTTACTACAAGATGTCTTAAGACAAAAAGTCTAATTAACACGATGTGCGTTGAGATAGTGAGTTATTTGTAGTGACCATTATAAAATTAGCCAAGAAGACTGTATGGTTCATTTGGTTCCTATTCCTAAAATGTGATATTTTTTCTACTTTTTTAATCAGTCTACTGGGTGCTCTTCAATTAAAAAAGCAGAATGTAGAGAAAAAATAATGTTGTAGACCCAACAGCCCTTCATGTCAGAAAGGAGGCAGACTGGTATGACCCAAAAGCAGGACACAACAGATCAGAAGGTGGTCTTTTGAGAATTCTAATAAAAGTTTGCACTTACTACATACCATATTAAGGATATAGAGACAGAGTGTAATAACTCATGCTTGCTGGTGTGTTCCGGGCTTGAAACTCAGTGTCAGTTAGAGATTTTTACCACCAAGTTTCATTAAGACTATGATTAACAGATGAGTTCTTGAAATAGGAAAGCTCAAGATTTACCTGAGATACTGCAGACACAAGATAGGGATCACAGGTGGACTAATGTGAGAAATGTAAGCATAACCATTGTCCTTAGTGGAAGTAAAAGAGAATAGATCAGACAGGAGAGAGATTTTACCTTCTCAGGGGAAGGGATTTAATTCAATTTTGTTTGTATAGCGCTTTTAAAATTAGGGAAATTTTATGAATCAAAATGTTTAAATTGTCCCTAATGAGCAAGCCGAGGGTGACCATGGAAAGGAAAAACGCCCTCAGATGGCAATAGGGAGAAAAGTTGAGTGGAACCAGATTCAACAGGGAACCCATCCTTACCTGGGTGATACAGATATACTGTACATTGCTCTCAGGGTTTGAAAAAAAAACACAGGATTGCTAAGTGTCAAAAGTAGTTTTGTGAAGGTTGTTTTAGACTCACATATAGTTGTAGGAAGTCCCTTTAATGAAAAGCCTCGCCCCATGTCACACTGGCAACAATGGAACCATTTGACAACCCCAAGGCTTTTTTTGAACTTTAAGAGTGGGCAACTTATCTTCTGCAGCTGCTGTCTAGCATGGCCCCACCTGCAGCTTGACAGCTTGACACCCACTAATGACCTGTTGGATATCTTATGCTGAAGAAGGTCATCATGTACTGGGTGGACTATACTACCAACAAATTAATTCTGCTCAATGGCCCACTATGACTACACATCCCTGTTACCACCTGTGGCTTTAAAGTAGTTAATGAACTGGTGGTAAAAAAAAAACAGTTTAAAAACTTAGGCTGTTGAAATTAATGCTCTTCTGTCTATCCTCATTCAAAATTCTGCTGCTAAAAATACAATGTCCAATAAGTGCAAGTGTGGTGGTGTACATGTTAATGAATATATGAGCAGCAGAACGATATTATGCAAACCAAACATTAACTACTAGTAGAGTTTTAACTGGTTCAGCATAATTCATTTAACAGAAAAAAAAATTATACCTTGTTGATTTGACAACAGTCAGTAAATGGGGAGGAAACTCAAATTTAAGCAGTTATGGTAGTATTTTATGTCACAACATGGTCTTTATTTACTCTATCAAAAAACAAGGGTTCACTGCGATGTGCAAAAATAGAAACAGTACCACTCACTTATTCACACATTATTTACAATGCATTATCCTGTAAACCGGGTCGCAGGAGACCTGGAGCCTATCCAAAAAGTCAAGGCAGGGTACACCCTGGATGGAGTGTCAATCTATCACAGGGCACATACGTACACAACCACTCACTCATTTATACACTACGGGAAATTTGGGTAAACCCCCTTACCCTAATCTGCATGTGTTTGGACTGTGAGAGGAAACCTGAGAACCCAGAGGAAACCTACCAAACCCAGGGAAAACATGCAAACTCCATGTACACACAGACCTTGAGGCAGGAATCAAACCTGATCCCTGGAGTTGCAAGGCAACATTGCTATTGTACTGAATATGTATCGAACCCTGACTTACACCCCCAATGCAATAACAATTCATGTTTTTACTTTTAGTTTAATACTTTGGAGGAGCTGACTGCTGACAGCAGTGACTATAATAGAACACCAGATCTACATGACAAGTTTCACTGTCTGGTGTTTGTCGTCCCAGCAAGCAACATTGCCCAACTGCCAGATAACATCATTGCTAAAATTAAAGAAATTCAGAAAAAAGCACGCAAATTAGGTGAGTCATCTTCCACTCACCATTAATTTAAAATAAATTGTTCTTATATCACTCTCTATTGTGTTACTTAATAATAAATACAAGAGAATGTAATATCTGTAATGGAATGATCAGTCCAAAAAAACGTTGTGACCTGTATGCATCATGACAGGGATTCCTCAAGTTGTCATCATGTCCAAGGTGGATGAAGCATGTTCACAAGTAAAAGAGAACCTGCAAATGATCTACAGGAGCAAGAAAATCAAAGAAGAGGTAAGTGTATAAGAACCTCATTCAGAAATGTATGCTTTGACCACTGACCCACTGCCCTGAACTACAACATGAGCTTTAACATGGATTCATGCAGGTTAGTCTCTGTGTCTGTATTTCTAGATGGAGAAATGTAGCATCAAACTGGGTGTTCCAATGAATTACATCTTACCTGTGAAGAACTACCATGAGGAAATCACCAACAACAATGAGATAGATATCCTACTTCTCATGGCTGTGACAACTATTGTGAATTTTGCCAATGAGTTTGTGAAAGGTAATGTATAAAAAGAATAGAAATAGACATATAGAATACAAACTTTGAGGTTTTGTTAAAATGTAAAAAAAAAAAAAAACATGAATAGTATTACAATGATTAATAAGCACAAGCAGGTTTTTCAACAATTTACGAACATAATTTTAAATAACCAACTTGTTTAACAAACATCTGCAAAAAAAATCTATATGATCTTAAGCACATATTCAGAAAAAAATCAAATAGCTCATCAGATAGTAGCAAGAAACAGATATATGATCAATAGTTGATCCTGTGTAAATTCAAGAGACCCTTCTGTGTTAATAGCTAGTAGATCAGCAGTTTCTGAAATACTCAAACACACTCCTCTGGCACAGAAAACTACGCCTAATCAAAATCACTAAGATCACCTTTCCCCACTATTGTTTAAACTGAAAAATTTGCTGAAGCTCTGGCATGTGTAAGCATTTATTAATAAAACAGATTACTCGACTATAACAAGATTGGTTAATGCAGTTACTGTATAAATAAACAGGTGCACAAGTAAGTAAAGTATAAAGTGGTCAGTGAGTTTAACAGGTTAACTCTAAGAGTCCAAGTAATCTCAAATGTTTCAATGTATTGCCATGTGTTTGAACGAAAATTCAATATATATAACTGAATGCATTAGATTCTACAGTTTACACTATCTGTTTTCTCATACAGCCTCTGGACAGCCATGGAGGCCAGTGACTTGGAGGTCAGAATCTCTGAATTGAGGCTTCCTGCATTCTTTTATTTTGCAGTTTGCTCTATTAAGGGTCATGCATTAAGTGTATTATGGGTTATATACATATATTGATTGGAATATAACACCCTTATTTAGTTTGTAAGAGAATTATATTAATATTTTAACAAATTAACAATATTATTATATTATTAGATAAGACTTTTTTTCCTCTAAAAAATAAGGAGCCCTACATTAACGGGATTAAGAGCTATAGCTATCATTTTTGCTATAATACATTTTTGATGAAAATTACTTTATTTAACTAATGTCTCCTTTTGAATTTCTTGTAGTGACAAAGATGCAATGCTACAGACACTGAGGGACTTTCAGTCAAACCGAAGGGTTAACCATCTCAGGATTTTGGTTGTTGGACCAGCAGGCTCCGGGAAGTCTGCCTTCATCACCTCAGTTAATACAGTCCTTCAAGGCCGCAATACTTACCTCGCTCATTCACTCACTGGTGGTTCCAGCGCCACCCACAAGGTAACAAATTGTATCACACGAATGGTTCTCAAACCTGGCCCTACAGGACACTGGTGTTATAAATCATTTTCACACTCACTTTAATTCAGAAAATTTCAGTGAATTCTATTTTAAATTAATTTTATACAATTTATTTCTACTTGTATACAGTACACCGTCTACAAACTGAACAAAGGCACAGAGGGATCTTTCTTTCCGTTTGTTTTCGGTGACACAATGGGTCTCGAAACAGGTTCAGATGGTGCAAAAACAGATGAAATTGTTAAAATTCTGCATGGGCACATACCAGAGGGATTCACAGTAAGTTAGTACTCATTTACAATCTTTTCTAGGTACAGAAATGTGACATTACTTCCACCTTATTTGAGGTAAAAAGTTGCATTTAAAGGGGATCTATTACAATAGTTCTCTATTTTTAGACATTCACATATTGTGTGTACATAAAAAAAACATCCCCTCCCTTACTCCTAACTGCAAAAAGTGATGATAATTAAAAACCTCCAGCTCAGGGCTCAGCTCCACCCAGGAGTCACCATTTTAGTTCCCTCGAACAGAGTTGTGTTGTGAACTTGTCATGGGGTGGGCTGAACAGGAGTGAACCCAATAGTAAACAAACAGTGGTTCTCAGAGCTTTATTTAAACACAGGAGCCTCGTTGAGCAGGCGCAGCAGGAGCAGAGGAGAGAAGTGTGTGCGAGTTAATGAATGACCTGGGTGAATGGAGGAACCTCTGGTGCAGAGAGAGAAGGCAGGGCTATAACGGGAGGGAATCTCCACAATCCCAGAAGTTGAGCACTGGGGGAATTCCCTTGGGTTAGCCTTTATTGCTGTTAATCCACTAGGCATGCAGAGGATGATAAACAAAATGCAACAGTTTAGCTTCCTCTGAAAAAACGGAGGTGCTGGGTTAATCTGGCTGGCTCGTGACAGTACCCCCATTCATTCCAACAAGAGACCAGAGGTTTGATCTAGGAGACTTGAAAAAAGGTGTTTATCCAGCGCATAGTGGAAGGAAGAAAAAGTCTGACGGTGCAGGGGTTGATGACTTTGATGACTGTTAATGGGCCAAGGAACCTGGGGGACAGTTTGCGGAAGATTGAGAGGGATATTATGAGTTGACAACATGACCCTCTGGCCCACTTGCTATAGTGGTGCCCTGGAACAGCACCAGTCGTCTTGTCATTTGAAGGCTGAGATCTTCGATCTTGCGTTCAGGTGTCCAGGAAATGCTGGTAACCAAGACAGCACTGAAAAGGTGAGAGGCTTCTGGCCGACATGGGCGTATTCGATCCATCGGAGCGTCCAGCTCCAGGAATGGGGCTCCTTTGAGGTCATACATCTAATGGCTATTGCCAGGTCCTGGTTGGACCGCTCTATTTGGTTGTTATTCATTTACAGTAGGCCGACCAGAATTGCACAGCAAACTGGTATCCGCAGTCCGATGTTGGGAGTCCATAAAGCTAAAAAACAGGAGTGATTAGTAGTTATGCAGTCTCCTTGACAGTGGGGAGACTAGACAGGTGGACAAAGTGAACCACTTTGGAAAAGCGGTCCACTACTATGAGGACGCTGGTGTGACCTCGGAATCTGGGAGACTGGTGATAAAATCAAGAGCTATATGGGACCAGGATTTGTGCAGGATAGGAAGGGGTCTGACATCGCCATCACAAAACAGTGCGTGTCATCCCTCATGGTGGGCCACCAGAAGCGTTGCTGGACAAGGGCGAATGTGCCCTGGGTGGCAGGCCAGCCTCGAGACGTACCCCCATTCAAGGACACACAGTGTCGTTCTGCCTGCGGGACAAAGAGTTTGTTTGTTGGTGTCTCTGGAGGGCCGGGCTCCTGGTTAAGCTCTGTCCTGACTCGTAAATATCCAGTTGTGCTGCCCCTATGAGGCATTGAGGGGGCAAGATGGTGGCTTCAGTTGATTGATCCTGGACTGGGGAGAACTGATGGGAGAGCGCGTTCAGTTTGGACAGAGAGAAATTAAAGCGAGAAAAGAATAGAGACCACCTTGCTTGTCGGGAATTGGCATTTGGCGTTTGGCTGTCCTGAGGTACTTTAGGTTCCTGTGGTCTATCCAGAACAGGAACGGGATCTCAGTCCCCTCTAGTCAATGCCACCACTCTTCTAACGCAAGCTTTACCGACAGTAGCTCCTGATCACCTATGTTGTAATTCCTTTCAGCGGGCCAGAGTCGGTGAGAAAGAAAATAGCATGGAAAGCTTGTTGTCTCTGGGTGACCTCTGCGATTGTACTGCCCATACTCCAGAATCTGAGGCGTCCACCTTGACAACGAACTGGGAAAAGGTCAGGCTGTAGGACAATTGGGGCAGAGGTGAATTTTCTCTTTGGGATCTTTACTAAGATCATGGAGGTGTGTGGCGTGGCTACCAAGCTATAGTCATAGATGAACCCAGAAAAGGCTGGAAGTTCTTATGGGTGGTTGGAACGGGCGAGTCATCTACTGCTTGAAGCTTGGCGGGGTCCATCTGGATCTTTAAAGGTGCAACAGTGAAGCCCAGAAAAGAACCTGTGCTACAGTGAAACTCGCATTTTTAGCTTTAATGAAGTGACAACATGACCCTTTTGCCCACAAACTCCATGAACACAAACCCCGGGATTAACCTGGACCCTGGTGGTGCAAGGCAACATTGCTATTGTACTGAATATGTATCGAACCGTGACTTTTGTGTATTGTTACACCTCTAATGCAACATTATTACAATTCATGTTTTTATTTTCAGTTTAATGCTTTGGAGGAGCTGACTGCTGACAGCAATGACTATAATAGATCACCAGCTCTACATGACAAGATTCACTGTCTGGTGTTTGTCGTCCCAGCAAGCAAGATTGCCCAACTACCTAATGACATCATTGCTAAAATAAAAGAAATTCAGAAATGCGCACGCGAATTAGGTGAGTCATCATCCACTCACCATAAATACAAAATAAATTGTTCTTATATCACTCTCTGGTGTGTTACTTTAAAAATTATAAATGCAAAAGTATGTAATATCTGTAATGGAATGATCAGTCCAAAAAAAATTATTGAGTGACCTGTATGCATCATGACAGAGATTCCTGAAGTTGTTATCATGTCCAAGGTGGATGAAGCATGTTCACAAGTTAAAGAGAACCTGCAAATGATCTACAGAAGCAAGAAAATCAAAGAAGGGGTAAGTGTATAAGAACCTCATTCAGAAATGTATGCTTTAACATGGATTCATGCAGGTTAGTCTCTGTGTCTGTATTTCTAGATGGAGAAATGTAGCATCAAACTGGGTGTTCCAGTAAAATACATCTTACCTGTAAAGAACTACCATGAGGAAATCACCAACAACAATGAGATAGATATCCTGCTTCTCATGGCTGTGACAACTATTGTGAATTTTGCCAATGACTTTGTGAAAAGAATTATTGAAAACTAATGTAAAAAAAAAGAAAAAAGAAAATCTTAATGTTTAAGAGTGGGTAGAACCCAGCACAAGGGGTTTAAAGTTGAGTGAATTAGATTTGCACACCAAACACACACACATAAGAGTACACAAGAGTACCTACAGGATTCATCTACTTGCATGCATTAAAAATGCTTTAAAAAATTGTATTATATAGTGCTAATGCACACCGCTAATGTACAAAGAATATAGTTCTGTTTGAAGAAAGTTTAATCTTCTTTTCTGCTTTATCATAATAAATAAATAATAAGCTTTTCAACTGAATAAAAGCAATGCTAAACAAATACAAACAGAAACATAAAAAAAGGAATGCGCATATTAATGTGCAATTAACCATCACTATGTTAACCAACATAAACTAAAATGGTAGCATGCTTTAATCAATAGCGCATGAGGATAATTTGTGTGAACGTGTTACTTGATATGACATTGCAGTTACATAACCAGGTAGTTTCTAAAAGTTCCAACAGCTAGTTCTTTCTCACTCTCTCCGAACATATGCTCACAGGAGATCCTTGTGCTTGATCGTGTATTCCTGTTGCAGGCTGTCTTTGTGCATGTTTACAATAAACCTTCTCCTGTATTACTTTGAAAACCTCTATCTTGGTCTCTTGATTTCCCCTGACTTCTTGTACCTTAATTCTAATGAAGGTGCAGTGCTTTTTATAAAAGGTAGATTTACACAGCAGACTTAATAGTCCTTAATTCAATCTATGTAAAAAAAAAAAATTTAAGTTCGTCAAAAAAGCTCTACAAATAAATCTGTCAGCACCATGTTTGAATCGTATTGGTAATATAACCTGGATGACACACCAGCTCACTGCAGCATTGCCGGTGCTATGCATACAGTACGTGTGAGTCTGCTGAAGGCGTATGTCTGGTCAAGGTTAAAATATAAATATACCTTATATTTTTAACCAAAGAACTGGAATTGCAAATATGTAAAAATAATCTGCTGTATTTTATTTTCCTGTAAACTTTTGGACTTTTACAAAGGAAGGTTAATAGTCCATGGGATGAGTGAAATGGTCATCTATAGTACGTAGTTGTGATATGATGGTGTGTAAAGAAACCACAATGACCTTTGCAACCATTCTCACAATGCATGCTAGAGTCTTGTGGTCAGAGACAGAGCACTTACCATACTAAATGACGAGACAGTTGGTCAGGATGCTCTCCACTGTCTCCATGTAGAAGGCTGAGAAGAAGGCAGACTGAATTTCATATGAAATCATAAGACATTGCCTGCTGGTGCACCTTCATGCTCTCTGCCCGCAACCATCACTCCAACGTGCACCACTTGCTACAAATGCATTTTGAAGATAATCGTTTGTAGGCTACTAACAATGTCAATGTAAACACACGTCGGATGCAAAGTTAATATGGACCTCCATAAGGACAAGTTACATGCATGAGCAGGGACCTCATCTCAGCCAAAAGAGTATAACCTCTGGGCCCTGCACATCACTACCAATGCCACTGCTTGTGTGATATCTCTATAATGTGCTACTCCATGTCCACAATTATAACAACAATCTTGTCATGTGTGTGTGCTATTTAAACAACACATTTCTAATATATGTTTAATCATAATTGCAATAATGTATGCACTAACTTCTGCACAAGTGTAAATGACATGCAAAACAATTACATAAACACAAATGTACTGATTGTTATACATTTAATTCCAGTCATATAAGGAGTTGTAACTTCAGTAAATGGCTGCTTTAAATTCTGTTAACCACCAGATGTCGCTGTTCCTCCTGAGATCAACTCTTCAAAGCTTTGAATATATTTTTTACACAAATGTGAAAAAGGCCCAAGTACTTTATAAGGATGTTATTCATAAAACAAACATCATCACCACTGCAATTTCCTAAATTTTTTAATCCTCTCTAAGGGCTAAGCTGCGTGAATGTTGCTCTTACACTATTTCCAGTTCCGTTTTTACACGTGACGTCACACATCGTGGTTTAGTCCTAAATGACCCATCACTCCCTACTACTAAGCACTACATAGACTACAATATATTCGAAAATACCAAACGCATTAAAAAAAAAAGGACAAAACCTCCGGTATTTTGGCTACTATATGACTATAGCTACAACGGTTTCCACACAGAAACATTTATCATGTTTTGACGCCATATTTACTGATTTGTGAAGTACGGATTTAGTTATGAAAGTTCACTACGTATCTATTTAGGACGCAGCCGGAGTTTCACGCTGAAAGGTCAGTAGCAGCGCCTCTGAATGAAAGCTGTATGGTGCAGTCAGAGAAAACCTACCTGTTAAATGTCTCTCCTATAGTTTTATATGTTTCTGTGTTTAGTACAGAACAGTCATGAGTAATCTGATGCCCGGGTTTTGTCTCTGTCACGGTGTGTTTCTGAGAGGAGCAGCTCGGTTTATTATTCCTCTCAGACACATCAGTCACCTTCCCCTCACCTCGGGACAGAAAGTTCATTCTGCGGGACACGTGAGGGACAGGAGACACATCTCCAGCAGACCTGGAGGGGCCATGAACGTGTTCGACAGGAATATGAAGAGAAAGCAGAAGAAATGGGCGGCGAGTTTACAGGACAGCGAGAAATATGACTACCTGAGAGACGAGGTCGGATCCGTTTACCTCATTTACACTGTTATTTACCTCATTTACAGTGTGATTTACCTCATTTACAGAGTTATTTACCTCATTTACAATGTTATTTACTTAATTTACAGAGTTATTTACCTCATTTACACCGTTATTTACCTAATTTACACTGTTATTTACTTAATTTACAGTTATTTACCTCATTTAAACTGTTATTTACCCCATTTAAACTGTTATTTACCTCATTTAAACTGTTATTTACCTCATTTACACTGTTATTTACCCCATTTAAACTGTTATTTACCCCATTTAAACTGTTATTTACCTCATTTACACTGTTATTTACCTCATTTACAGAGTTATTTACCTCATTTACACTGTTATTTACCTCATTTACAGAGTTATTTACCTCATTTACACTGTTATTTACCTAATTTAAAGGTTTATTTACCTTATTTACAGGGTGATTTACCTCATTTAAAGGTTTATTTACCTCATTTACAGAGTTATTTACCTTATTTAAAGAGTTATTTACCTCATTTACACTGTTATTTACTTAATTTAAAGGTTTATTTACCTCATTTACAGAGTTATTTACCTCATTTACACTGTTATTTACTTCATTAACAGAGTTATTTCCCTCATTTACACTGTTATTTACCTCATTTACACTGTTATTTACTTCATTTACACTGTTATTTACCTAATTTAAAGGTTTATTTACCTCATTTACAGGGTGATTTACCTCATTTAAAGGTTTATTTACCTCATTTACAGAGTTATTTACCTCATTTACAGAGTTATTTACCTCATTTACAGTGTGATTTACCTCATTTACAGAGTTATTTACTTCATTTAAAGGTTTATTTACCTCATGCTCGCGCATGCACATAGGGACTAATTTTTACAGCATTAAGAACTTTATTTACCTCACTTTCTTTGTTATTTACCTGATTTATAGCATTTACAACTTGGTTTACCTGGATTTTAAAGTTTTGTTCCTCAGTTTGAAGGTTGTGCCACTGAACTTTACACTTTTATGTTGCAGGTTGGGAGCAGAGTAGCAGACAGAATTTATGACATTGCCAGGTAATTTCTTGTATCTTGTATCTGTAATGTTTGTTTTTTACAAAATATACTATAATATAGAGGATTGTAATTTATTTAAAAGTTTAGAATTTATTCTGTAAGATTTGACCCTCCTGACTTTGTGTTGTTTCTCTAGGACTTTTCCATTAGCATTAGACGTGGGCTGTGGAAAAAGCCATATTGCCGAACATCTCAGCAAGGTACATGTTCTTCTCTAGACATCAACCCCCAATTAGCATCAATGAAATCAGATTTTGTTAAAAACCTTTGATTCCTTCTTCTTTACAGGACGTTGTAGAGCGCCTTTTCCTTACAGACATCTCGGATGCTTCATTGGTACGTAGTACTGTAGAGAACTAAAGTCAGCCCGTGTTTTCAAGTTCAAGTAGGCTTTATTGTCACTTCAACCATATACAGTTAGTAAACAGTGAAACTAAACAACGTTTCTCCAGGACCATGGTGCTACATGCAACATAAATTTACAACATAAATTAACAGAAAAACTAAACTAGCTAACTAAGTGGCCTAGTTAGCTGGCTAGCAGAGACAAGACAGATAGTCCTAACATAAATTACAACATAAATTAACAAAAACTAACTAACTAAGGAAGACTATCTACTGGTTTTACAGACAACATAAAGTGCATGTGCAAATGTGCAAACGAGCAACAACAAAGTGACAGTGCGACAACCAAGACATAAAAGAACATAAACCATGGTGTTGAGGTAGTTAAGAAACAGTAAACATTTCTTAACACAGCAGCAAGAATTAAGGAATTAGTGCAAAAAGTAATGATTATTGTGCAAAAGAGATAAACAGTGAAGCCTTTACCGATTTGTGTGTCTGATAGTTTGGTAGTGTAGGTCAGTATGTCTGCACTTGTGTTGATCCAGTCTCAATGTTTTGAGGTAGTTGAGTTAAGCTGAGTGATAATGTTTGTGTATGTTTGTGTATGTTTGTGTATGTTGGTGTATGTTGGTGTATGTGTGTGTGTGTGTGTGTGTGTGTTTATCAATTCAGTCTCTTTTTGTTGAGGAGACGGATTGCTTGTGGAAAAAAGCTGTTGCACAGCTTACCAATAGAAATCATAAAATCTTTTCTTTGTGCTCATCCTAATTTGTCCATCATGCTTAATAATCTAAGTAATTTTACAGTGTGCTAGATAATCTAGAGTAATTTGGTCAATCATTCTAAATGATCTGGAGTAAATTTGGTATTCATATAATTTGATAGGCATTGTGGATCTAGAGTTGGCTAATTTATTGCACTGGTAATCTGGAGTCAATCTTTCCAAAATCCTGAGTAGTTTTCTCCAAGATGCTCGATATTCAAGAGTAAATCCATCCAGTGTATTACATCTGGAACACATGTCTCCATTATACAGGATTATTTTAAAAATATAGGTAGTCTATATATCGTATTTATACGTATAGATGAATTTCCACAGATAAAAATAGACTGCAATTCTACAAACATTCTCAAACTAATCACAGAAGTAGCTCATGTATATTGTACAAAAAATAGACACTGCAGTGCATCAGATACCAATATTGACAATTACATACAATATTTTCAGTGAATGTAAGTGAATGTACAATATGTCTAAAGTCAGGTATATTGCATGTGTGTGCTGTGGGAAGAAATGAGTCGGCCTCACCGGTTTTAGTGAATTAGTCTGGGAGCACAATGATAGAAAATGTCCTGGGTGCCTTTCCCTTTTCAAGTCACCTGCGATGTTATAATTCCACACGCGCTTCCGCCGGAGAATAACATTACGTCAATAAACCGCGAAGAAGTTGCAGTTTTAATGATGTACAGAACACAATGACTCAGAAAATCCGATCTGTCTGTTTACACAACAATCACATTAGCACATATCTGATTTATATCTGATTTATTTCCACTTATGAAGGAGGCCTGAAACCGATCTCGAAATATCAGAATGCATGCGTTTTTTTCCTGTTTACACGGACATAGAACATATCCGATATGTGTCAGATATGAGCAAAAAATTGGAATTTGGTCACATTTACCTGAGAGTGAAAACGTAGCCTAAGACTCACTTCGTCAGACTTAAAAACAAATCAGGTTTATGAATGCGTAACTCGTTTGTAAGTCAGGGACTACCTGTACATTTGTCTAACGTGTTGGAAAATCCACATAACATTTGCTGAGCATGCTGAATATTCTAGTATAGATTCTGTTAAAAGGCCCAGATAATCTATAATAAATGCGTTCACCACACTGGATACCCTAGATTTAGTTTTTCAGGCATAATAAATCATTTATTTAAAAAAAAATAGTCAGAATTACAGGATAATCTAGAATAATTTAACTGAATAATCCTGATTTTCTTTATTCAGTATGATGAATGATTTAGAATTAGTATGGTAGGAGAGCAATTTTGAGAAGATATGTCAAGAATACTGCTAAAAGATGATAATGCTGGATAATCCAAAATACAATTCGTTATGATGATGGATAATCTCTGAATAAATTCACCCTGTGTATTAACTGTTTGAAATGGGTGTGTGTTGAAACTGGGTGGTGTATTGTAGAGGCAGAAGAGGCCGAGTGAGATGACCACACACTGTGTGATGGCCGACGAGGAGTTCCTGCCGTTTCAGGAGAACACGTTTGATCTGGTGGCCAGCAGTCTGAGGTAACCTTGGACAGGGTTATCACTCTTTCTTCATGTTTCATTCTGGGCCAAGCACATTCTCACTAGTAACATCTCTCTTTCTCTATCAGTTTACACTGGATCAATGATCTTCCAGGAGCTTTGCGTCAGGTACTGCATTTCACTTCTCTGCCTTTTTATGGCAAAATACAGTCTCACAATACTTACCATTTTTATTTTATGGCGGTATCTCGACATACGAACTTATGAATTTTTACGTTTAGAACTAAATTTTGCAAGGAATGTCCCTCAGGCATACTAAGCGTTTTCAGCATATAAACAAGTCGCGTGTACGTCCAGGAGCCGTTAAAAATGTCTTTGCATTAGAGGAAAGCGAAATAAGAGTACATTTTTTTTTTTTTTTTTTTTGCATTTTGTGCAAGATTTATTAAAGACATAGCACCATGGGCTGTTTTTTTTTTATACAGCCGGTGCCAAGAGAAATAATAAATTAAGGTTAAGTGAGGTTTAATGTCTGTTCCATATTTTACTTCATATACATATATTTTCTAAATGTTTAAAATTGATTTTATATGCAAAAATATGATAAGAAAAAAAGGAATTAGTAAGTATTACACACTGTAATCACCAGTGTGGTTAATTGCGTAGAAGGCTTATTTCGATATCTGGATTGTTTTATATCATTACAAGAGGTAGCAGGAGTACACAAACTTAGTACTACAAGTAAAGGTAGAAGTGCTGGTCTACAGGTGTATTCCAGTACAAGTAAAAGTAGCACTTTTAAAAATTTTGCTCAAGTAGAAGTACTAAAGTAAAATAAAAAGTATCACATACAGAAATCTTCAAGTATGTATGCAAAAATAAACTGAAATACATTACAAGTAATTTGTACTTGCCACGTGTAATAATTAGGTGGAAGTTTCTGTAAGTCTTCTCGCAGACCAGAGCTAATTCTAAGCACCATGATCCTTCTCTCATTTAGATCCATCACGTGCTGAAGCCAGATGGTGTGTTTGTAGGCGCAATGGTCGGAGGCGAGACTCTGTACGAGTTGCGCTGTTCCCTGCAGCTGGCAGAGCTGGAGAGGGAGGGAGGGTTTGCGCCCCACATTTCCCCTTACACCGCTGTCACCGACCTGGGCAACCTGCTGGGCCAAGCTGGATTCAACATGCTCACTGTGGTCAGTTAGTGAACTTGCCGTCAATTCACATCGATTCATGCTTGTTCTGTGTAAATTATCTAATGTATATATTTTTATTGTTGTTCAATCGTAGGATGTGGATGAGATTCAGGTTCATTACCCGAGCATGTTTGAAGTCATCTGTGATTTACAAGGTGGGTTTAGGGATTTTTTTTTCCCGTTTAAATAAAACACCACTAGTTTAATCTTCAAAGCTCTCTTCCTATTGTGTGTAAGGAATGGGTGAGAGTAACTGTGCGTGGAACAGGAAGGCGCTGTTGCACAGAGACACCATTCTAGCAGCGGCGGCCATTTATAAAGGTAACCTGGAGAACGTTGACCAAGATGTTAGCGAAAGCCCAGGGGATATTTAAGAGCTATTAAGATAAAAAATTATGTTTTAAAATTGTTTAAATAGTTTAAAATGTTTACTCCCCGACTTACGAACATCCAAGTTACGAATTTCCGCAGATACGAACGGACCGTGGTTCTACGAACATTCGTAGATGCGAACTAATCGCGTAGTAGCTCACGTATATTGTACAGAAAAATAGACACTGTGGTACACCAGATACCAATATTTCCAATTATATACAATATTTTCAGTGTGTAAGTAAATATATAAAATGTCTAAATATTGTGTGGGGGTGGGGGAGAAATAAGTCAGTGTTACTGGTTTCATTGAATCAGTCCGGGAGCACGAAAATGTCTGTCCTGTAAAGTTGTCCTGTTGGTGAATAATCCTTATTTCCTCGGCAAAACAGAGTTCACAGTCCAATACAGTGGAAAACAACTCTGAGACAAAAAGCCATTCGTTCAAGTATGCAGTAAACACCTTGTAGCATTGTTCCTCCCTCCCCTCATGGGTTGAATTTAAACAAGGTCAGCTGACTCCGCTGCTTTACAGCAAGATCCTCCCTCGCGATTTAAAGCCGCAGTCTCGTATGATGCAAAAGACAACACTGATACAGTACTCATTAGGCATGTTTAAAAAAAAAAGTTTGCTTGCGGTTACAGTTTGGGGAAAGGACAGAGATTTAGTCAAGTGGTATGCTTTAAATTGTATATTCATGTTAAACACATATAAGACTTACTCTAAAAGAGTTAAGAACAAATCTGACTTACGAACATGCTTATATATCGTTTATAAATCGGGGACTAACTGTAAAAAATTAAGGATCCCATTTACAAAGTTTTCTAACCTATAACTAGAACATTTAGAACTGGTATTAAGACAGCAGTTCCTCTGGAGATGCAGATTTTATTAAAGTTTAACCAAAGGAAATCTTCTGCGTCCTAGAGATGTACGGTAAAGACGATGGATCTGTCCCAGCTACGTTTGACATCCTGTTTATGATTGGCTGGAAACCTCATGAGTCACAGGTTTGCTAATATTACATTGGTTTTTAATGATCCTATGTTTTTCTCCCTCCAGAATTGTTTTATACTTAAAAAGAAAAAAGAATTAATTAAATTGGAACTAAATTATATATAAAAAAATATGTACTGTAATGTTTTGCACCAACATTAATGATTTTATTTTGGGGTTTTTTCTAGGCAAAACCTGCGAAAAGAGGCTCGGCAACCGTCTCCTTTGCTGATTTATCAAAAATAAACCAAACGCAGACCAAAAACAGACCTGACAATTCAGCTGGCACTGGGACGAGCTGACTTTATTCCAATCAATATTGGTTAATTTAACAGACATTAAAAAAAACTACTGTATGTAATAAAAGAAAAATGGCACTGAATAATGACAACACAAACAGGACATTTTGAATTTAATATTGTCGAATGGATCATAATTCGAACAGTTTCCTCGATGCTAAAATAAAATGTTTTTTTTTTTTATAACAAATATACATACAAATGTATAAATAACTGAGTGTTTTAAGTCCACAATCCATCATCTCCGTATGAGGGAAAAATAGTGCATTTCTTTTTTCTCTTCTAACCTCCATGTCTTGTTAAATATAGTTCACCTGCATCGTATCTCGGCTTCGGCGAATCGCTTTTCAGGAAATCATCAAGTTGAAACATTTCAAGAGAGATGAAAGAAACTAATTAATTCTAATATCTAAACTGTACAATTTCTTTCCCTTTTATATTGCATTAGGAGAAGAAGCACCTTTTATATATACATATACACACACATTCTTACACATCATCTACAGGTATGGCTTTCAAAGAAATACAAAGGCGCTTTCAAGTCAAACCGGGACTTTTGATTGTGCAAAATAACAACACCTTAATGAGATTAAAAAATTCCTTTATTTCTCTATATAATCCCCTGATACACTAATGCACTTATCCCAGTGTTTCACTAGTGCTTGGACACACTCAAGGTAGAAAGTTTACTTAGTACGCCAGAGCCATTTTAGGACTACCTGTGATTCACACTGGCCTCGCAGGAACTCCTGTACTGATACAATTATATGAAAATGGCTTAGAAGTAGGTCAGGGCCAGTCAAGATCCAGCGTTTCAGACGTGACTCAGACAGCTAGTCTGATCACGGCTCCGGTATACTGAGAAAACTTTCTACCTTGATGGTGTCCAAGCACTAGTAAAACACTGGGATAAGTGCATTAGTGTATCAGGGGATTATATAGAGAAATAAAGCGAGTTTTTACTTTCATAACTGTGTTCTGTTATTGTGCACAATCAAAAGTCCCGGTTTGACTTGAACGCTCCTTTGTATTAGTATCAGCACATGAACGGGTTAGTGTTTTAATTTTAGTATAAAGACGAGCATGCTCTAGAAACCAATTCTAAACTATGAGCTATGTGCTCTGGCGCATTTATCCGGATTTAGATACATGGCGGTCACTCCGGCGTAGCTTGTGAGAACAGATGTGAACTGAGTATGGAGTGCTCTTTTCGGAAGACGTCAGCTGAATGAAATGTTCTACTTCGTTCCAAAACAGCGCACCACTTTACACACAGTAATGGCAGTGGAGATATGACATGGACGTTAGCGTTAGCATGTGGTAGGTTGTTAAGTAAGTTCAGGCGATGTACTTGCATAGGGATTAGCGTCCTGCTATACACGCAGACGTATTCACTATGACGGATACAGCAATGCCGCGCTAAGACGTCTGATGGATTACTGGCCGTGCGTCACTAGTCGTGTTTTTTATCCCAAATCTTTTTTGTTTTTTTTCTCGAAATTTTTTTTTACCTCAACAGGATCAACTAGACCAAATAGCTGCACATAATTCAGTCACACATTATTGTTATTATTATTATTATAGTTGCTATAGTAAAAAGAAACAGGTCTGGATGAAGGGATCTCGCACAGACACTGATGGCATGTTGTATCCGGACTTCACTGTGGCACCACCACAGGCACTGAGGCTAGTAACTTTGGCTTGCTGCGCATGTCTACCCCGGTGCTATCCTGAGACTGTACGGAGCGAAGGATTGTTTTTGTGTGGTTTTTTTTTTTTTTTAGGGGGAACAGGAAATGTGCCTGGACGTATAAAAGTGACAGAGCATGAGTGGAGGTGGGTGTGGTCGTAGTCAGTCAGCCTGTTCCATGACTGCTGTAGTCGAACACTCCTTTCTTGAAGAAGGGCGAGATATCGCACACGGCGTGCTTGGAGAGCTGCAGGCCCGAGTCGCCCGATCGCAGAGGAGACGTAGAGCAGGAGGACGACAACATGATCTGGAAGAAGTTTCTCAAGTAGCGCTGAGAGACAGAGAGAGACGGAGGGAGTTATGTACATCTTAACTACATAGATTTAAACATCGATATTCTATCCCTAAGGGAGCCAACCTGTTATACACTATACTGCCAAAAGTACTTGAGTAACATCCAATTCCTAATCCATAGGGTTTAATGTGATGTTTGCCCCGCCCTCTTTGGAGCTATAACGGCTTCAACTCTCCTGTGAAGGCTTTTCACAAATGTGTTTATGGGAATTTTTGTCCATTCTTCCAGAAGAGCATCTGTGAGGTCAGACACTGATATTGAATGTAAAGTTCTGTCTCACAGCCTCCGATTAATTCATCACAAAGGTGTTCTATCAGGTTGATTTCAGGACAGCCAAGTTCCTCCACACCAAACTCATTTTGGAGCAGGAAGGGACCGTTCCCAAACTGTTCCCACAAAGTTGTGAGCATGAAATAGTCCAAAATGTCTTGGTATACTGATCGATTAAGAGATCCTTTCGCTGGAAGTAAGGAGCTGAGCCCAGTGACTGAAAAACAATCCCCCACCGGTTCCAACATGACTGCGCACCAGTGCACTAAGCAAGGCCCAAAAAGACATGGATGAGCGAGTTTGGTGTGGAAGAACTTGACTAGAGTCCTGACCTCAACCTGATAGAACAGCTTTGGGATGAATTTGAGCGGAGACTGTGAGACAGTCCTTGTTCAAGTTCAAATGCATGTGAAGGCAGGCGAGCGAATACTTTCGGCAATATAGTGTAGATAGAGAGTGGTCATCAGATTGGTTTAAGAAAAGTGAGCCAGGAAGTTATGAGAGTCGTTCAAGTGTAACGGGGACTTGTGATGACCGAGATTCTTTTTTTTTTTTTTTTAGTAGATTTACATTTATTTAAATGTGAATTTTATTACAAATAATTGCGGCATTCAAACCAAACTGGGACTTGTGTTGAAATTTCTGGTGAATGAAGGTAAATGTTTTAAAGAAGGCTGTATGTCCGTGAATGATGATCCCGACTGAGATGGATCGCTGCCTACTGCATTTGTTCCCATGAACATTTAGTTCTGTACAATCAAAAGTCCTGGGTTTGACTTGAACACTCCTTGTAGTCTGGATAGAAGGTAGATAGAGGTAAAAAAAAAAAAAAGATTTCTATCTAAATAGATGTAGATAAATGTAGAGAGAGAGACCTTCCGAGACAAAGACAGATGTCCCGATAAATGTAGAGAGCCAGTCAGGCAGATAGATAAACCAAACAGAAAGAAAGATATAAAAAGTTAGTCATCAGGAAAAGCCTGTCTAAGATATAAGGTGAGACAGAAATAGGTGGAGCGAAGAAGAGAACCAGACAGATATAAAGAAATGGATCTGAACAGTTGTATGAAAGAAAGCCACATGTACACGTATAAAAAGTTGGCTCCTGTCTTACAACACACTCTTCTGGTGTAACAATCACTACACCAGTTTTCTAGGTCCATCACCTCATCCTCCTGTCTTACCTCCAGGTGACTGCGTCTCTCCGCCACCATTCTCTCATCTCGGTTACCAAATATTTTTTTTGGGGGGAACTCCAGTGCTGCGAGCTGAAGGACAAAAAAAAAAAAAAAAGAGCAGAAGTTTAATCACACCATTAGTCACCTGTGTGTATGAGGTTGTGAGCTTGTCGAGTTTACCTCTGGGTATTTCACTTTAAGGAATTTGTGCATTTCTCTGAAGCGGCTGTAGCGTCGAAACACGGTCCACGTTTCATCCAGAACTGTGATCTAATAACACACAGGAAGTCACATTACACCACTGAAACAACAAGTTCCAAATGTTTTACTAGAGGAAGCTTAAGAAGCACAATGCTATGTCTAATTCCGTTCAGGTTGGACGTCTCTGAACCGAACGCAGGATTCTCTGAAACAGACCTTGACTTCAAACTCGTAGTGCTCGTCCTTGCCCTGTCCCCGGAGGACGTAACGCGGGATGCTGATCTTCACCGGATCCTTCAAGCTCTCCGGACTCGGACTTAAAGGGACGGACACGAAGCGCTAAACCGAGGAAAGGGACAGAAGACAGTCCAGAACACATTTTTAGTAAATGAATACACAGTATCCCACAGCTATGTGAATTTTACGGGGCGCTCGAGTCAAACCGTGAGGAAATTTCTAGTGAATGTGACTTCAAGCGCAGTACGATGATGAGACTCTTAGCCGCGATAAAACATCTGAAGTTTGACTCTGCCATCCTTTACCTTAGGCAGACTTTTATAGAAGACTGTCTCTCTTTTGTATATCTTTATTTATTCAGCTGGTTCTCTTCATTTATCTGGACATGTCTTTGTCTTGGAGATGGCCCATTTCTCTCTCTCTTTAAAATATTTGATTGTTTTAAAGAACGCTGTACATCTGTGAATGACGATCCCGGCCGGGGGCACTTGGTGTCCCCTGCAGTCGTTCCCATGAACATTTGACGTGTGGAAGGAACGCCTGATCCTTAAAAAAATTATAAAAATAAATAAATAAATCGACGGTTAACTTCTCGCCGACTTGCAACAAAAAAGAAACTGTGTAAACTTATGGGAACTCAACCAGGAGTTATTGCCACATCCCCGTACAGTCCTGACCTCACTTCAAACAATTTCCACATGTTTGGGGCATTAAAGGAGTTCCTGGGAGGCTAGGGTGAATCAGACAGGCAGTCTGATCATGAATCCAGTGAGCTGAGAAAACTTTCTATCTTGATAGTGTCCAGGCACTAGTGAAACACTGGGATAAGTGGATTAGTGTATCAGGGGATTATATAGAGAAATAAACGAGTTTTTACTCTCAGAACTGTTGTTATTCTGTACAATCAAAAGTCTCAGTTTGACTTGAACACCCCTTTGTATAATTGTCATGAAATTAATCTTTTTTTTTTTTTTTACACACAATCAGATAGATCATACCTCGTACTTCTGTCTACGTGGATCCACAGGATGCGTATGGTTGTTCTGGAATACAAACACACACACACACAAAAAAAACACATTCTTTATTATTTACTCTTTTTGCAAATATTGATATACATCACTTTGATAACGTATGTAAAAGAAAAAAAAACTTTCAGAAAAAAGGACTTTCACGCCTCTTATTAGTGTAGTCTAGCTAGAAATTGCTACAGTTTGGTTCCTTAAATATTTCATAAATTGAAGCTTTAATCTATCAGCACAATAGTCTTTACTGAAACGTCATCATACATAAAAGTGTCTTACATTTTGAAAAAATACATTCTGTATACAAATGAAAGCAACATAGCAAGTCATGTACAACAGCAGGATTTAACAAAAAAAAACAAGTCAAAGCCAGTATTAGCCGTCAATCATGCAGTCCAATCAGCAATCACCTGAATACAGTGCTGAAGTTTTAAAGTGATTGTATGTACACGGTTATTAGTAAATCACTGTTTCTGACAGGGTTAGGATGGGCATGTTGTTAAACCCATAAGAAGATGTTAGTGAGTAGGGATGAGAATCAGCAGCGACCTCCTGATTAGATATTAACTATTTCAACCTCTTCCCTCGGGCAGAAGGCTGAGGAGCCTTCAGTGCAAGACCACCAGGCTCAAAAACAGCTTTTACCCTGAAGCAATTAGACTGCTGAACTCTAGCCGTGCTCTGTAGGTCCTCTCTCATTAAACACAATTAAACTTTTAGTGTAATATATAACTCTATGGTGCAATACATATATATAACCCTATAAGCTGAATATACAATGTGTGCAATACAGCCTCTGAAAATGTGCAATACACTAGGTATAGTTTATGTCTAATTTCCTGCATAATATATCTCTGACTGCTCTTATTTATATTCATGTATATACATATTTACACCCTCATATTTATATTACTATGCTATCTCTGTGGCTTAAACGGGACCTGGGTCCTAATTTCGTACCAGAACATGGAAGTGTGCTGGTATGACAATACAGCTCCTTGAATCCTTGAACATGAGACCTGAGACTCGCCAGCATCATTTGGGATTCTGTACTCTGAAAATAGATTCTATAGAACTATAGAGGAACTGCACCATTTTACTACCGCAAATGCAAACGACCAAAACATGTTATCGGTGCTAAAAAAGTGTCTTACCTGGGGAAAAAAAAAATAATTTTCAGATCTGATTATATGACACCATTTTTCGTAACACTTAATGCTTCAATCATGCTTCAGTTTTTTGTAAATCTTCTACACATTTATATTAGATAAAAAAAAAAAAAGAAACATATTTACTAAATACAACTTCAAGCCCTTTTATGTTTTAGTGTCCGGAACTGTTTTGAATTTAAATCTTTTAACAGTCTTAACTGTCATTTAGATGAAACTTGGCCAGTTTAGATTTCACATAATAAGACACAAACCTGAAAAAGTGTATTATTCTAAAATGCTGAATTGTTAAGATATTGCAACGTGACTCTGACACAGTTACGGACACTACAGATTTTTTGCCTTTTAAGCCAAACACCAATATTTTACAGGTCATATGCTTCTGGAAGCTTAAACCAATTCTAGTATCAATACTTATAAATAAATATGAAGAATGTGCCTTTTAAATAATTATTGTTTGAAGCAAGACAGTATGGCGCTGAAAAATTGCCATTTTTGGGGCATGTATAAAATCATCTCTCCAGAACAACCGAAGTCAGCAATTTGAAATTTCTATTTAGGGAAGGGAGATTGGTTACTTCAATGTTGCATAAAGTTCAGAAGTAGCTTCTTTGGAGCAAACACTTTCTGTATTATATGTATGACATAAAAATACTGTGACTAAAACATATATACTATATACATATATACTTTTGACTGAAACATATACAAATTAAATAACTTATTTGGAGTCATGAATTGCAACACAAAAGAATCGCGATATGTCAATGAATAGATTTCCCCCGTCGATTTCTATGTGTGAGGATTTTGCATGAGCTAGCTACTAACCGCTCGTTATGATGTCGTCATGGTTATCTGACAACTCACGCACCTAAAACTGAGACCACACCCACTCACGTTTCAATACGTTTATAAAACCGAGTCAGAAATGTTGCGTAAACAGCAGCTTGTCAGTGTGGAGCATGCACGAGTAGGGAGTCAGTGGTGAGTCAGTGAAGAAGCAGAACAAACCCCGATCATCCCGATAGACCCAGATCATGCAAATCATTCCCACATACAGATCGCTAGTGCTGATTGGACGAGGACTCTGCTTACCTGCTCACTCACACTAACCGAGCTACTACGCTCACTAACTTCCTCGTCCTCCTGTTGGGTTGAACACACCAGTGTGAAACAATGCTTTATTTATACACACAATCTCCTAGGGGTTTATTAAGGATCGTTTTCTGGTGCCATAACAGAACTGGTCTAGTACCAGTGGTTCCAGGTGGATGGTTTTTGATACCAAAAGTGAGTGAATGCTGAAGATTTAGCCTGTTAAATGTTATTGATGAGAAACTTACAACAAAGCTGCTCTTACATCTGGGTGTTATTGTGAAATTTATTTCCAATTCAGCCAAGCAGGATAATCATCATCATCATCTTCTTCTTGCTTTACATATTCCGTGTGTTGGAGCTGCAAACTACTGGTTCATCCTATCACATGATCTGTACTAACAGGAACTAAAGTCACTTGGGGCGTGGCTACATGCAATATTCATTGCTGATTGGTTGCCAGTCCCATGTTATATACTGTATTATAACATACAAAACTATTTACAGTGGAACCTTGGCATACGAACGACCTCGCTTATGTATTTTCGCCTTACGAATTGAAATTTTGCAAGAAATTTGCATTGGCTTACGAAGCATTTTCAGCATCCTGTACAGACGAACGACCTGAACCGAACATTCAGGTATAGGTTTATAGAGTTTAGGTTTTTTTTTTTAAAAGGTTTATTTTTTTGCATTTTGTGCAAGATTTAGTGAAGAGACAGCACCATGTATCCCGAGAATATTAGCAAGAAGAAAACAGAGTCGCTTTCAGTTTGTTTTTTACAGCAGCCGGTGCCAAGAAGAAGAGTCTTTTCTAAATGTTTTGATTGCTGTTTTTATATGATTATAGTGTTGGAAATTGGTAATATTGATAACATTTTTGGGGGGCTGGAACAAATCATCTGCATTTAAATTTCCTTTTAATTCCTTTTGTTCCTTTTGATTCCTTTTGTTCCTTTTGATTCCTTTTGTTACTTTTGATTGTGTAAAGCTGCTTTGCGACAATGACGATCGTTAAAAGCGCTATACAGATAAAAATGAATTGAAAATGTAATCATTTCCTGTGGGAAAATGCATTTCGGAATACGAAATTTACTTAATTAATTGAAAGAATATTTAATTTCACCTAAAGAACAAATTCAGTATAATTTGAAGTATGCCGAGGTTCCACTGTATAGCAAAAATAAACATATATATACTGTATATAATACTAAAGTACTAAAGCATGGTGCAGTTGGGTTAGAGTGAGTGTAAGAGCGATGTGAGGTTGCTATGGTAACAGTGCCTAAGATGTAGTGAGAATGTACAGATACCTGCAGAGACTCTGAGGACAGCGACAGACCGTTGTTGTTGTCAGTGTTCAGCAGGTTCATCTGCCGTAGTCTCTTCTGAACCTCTTCTTCAATGTACGCTTTCAACCTACACACACACACACAGTATAATACATAAGGAATGATACACTCTGGAGCTGATATATGAAAGTAATCAAAGGCTTGGTGTGCTTGTTACTGACAGTAATTAAAAATGTGTGTTTTTGTGTGCGTGTGTGTGTGAAAGTAGATACCGGTCGTCAGTGAGAGGCAGCACTGTGTTGAGGCTCTGGATGGGGCTCATCGGACAGTTCCCCACACTGTTCTTGTCATCACTGCTCACGGACAGGCTCCGCCCAGTCGCCTCGCTCTCACTGATCCTCTGCTTTAGCTGAGCGATTTCCCTCTCCATCCTGACACACACACACACACACACACGCACGTATGTAACAGCTAATAACAGTCTTATGTTAGGTCAGGCTAGTCCAGAGCATTTAATTTCCCCCAAACCATCCCCCCCTATCAGACACACAAACACACACACACACACACACACACCTCTCCTGGTCGAGCTCGGGCACTGCAGTGCTCCGTGTGCCGTTGTGCCCCAGGGAGGCCACGACGCTCCTCCTGCGAGCCTCCTCGGCCTCGGGCTCCAGACTGAGGCTCCGGCGCAGGGCCGAGTGTCTCCTCTGTAGCCGGGCCACCGCCTGCTCCAGCGCCTCCCTCTGCTGCTTCTCCCTCGTCTCCAGGATCTCCTGCTCTTTACGCCGCACCTTCTCCTCTTGCCGCGCCACGTTGGCCGTGAACTCGTAGGTCTGCTGCAGCTGGAGGAGCTGTTCGGCACTGGCGCTGTGCTGAGACAGACGCTCCTCCTTCTCCTCCAACTCCTTCTCTATCTGACGGAGGACAGGACAATGAGGACACAATAAGGGACAAATAAAGAGTTAAACAGGTGATATTCCAGAACTTTCAGCCTTTATAGGAAAAACAGGTGCGTGAAATGGTAATACGAGTAAACAGTGTGGACTGGAATCACCAGGGACGTCCCGATACGATGTTATCACGATACTTCAGTGCCGATTTAATTTGTATTGCGATACTATATCATGATTTTATAAATATCCAAATTATATATATATATATTTATTTATTAGCGGTACTGTGAGATGAATGTTTCCAAAATATATATACAATATATATATATTTTTTTTTAAACGTACTTGGAGTCATTGTGGCGATACATGTAGAAAAGAACTGATTTACGTAAGCTAGTTGATTTTTTTTTACCCCAACTTTAGTAAACACTGAGTTAAGTTTCTGTTATGTTTAGAAGTCAAATACAGATTAAAACATTCCACCTTTCCTTTTTTTTTAATCAATTTTACAAAACTTACATTTGTGGCATTTGACAAACATCCTTATCCAGAGCGACTTATTTATCTTATTATACATCTAAGCAGTTAAAGAAAGAAACTAAAGAAAAGCATGGTTAATACCGTGGTTAAAGTGAAGCATTTGAATGATTTTCAATCAATTTAAATCGTCCTCTGAGCGAGCAAAAGAAGCAAACAGACTGTTACTGTAATAATGTAGAAGTTACAGTAAAAGATACAACTAAAGAAACAATAGAACTAAAACCCTTTTCCACATTCTGATTAGATGAGAGGCACCTCAGGTACCTGAAACAGCATCTCGTCCAGTTCCATCTCCACCTGCTCGGGGCTACCCCCCGTCTCTCTGCCCCGCACTCTCTCCAGCGCCTCCTGGGCTCGGTGCAGCTCCTCCGACACGGCGGGCAGATGGCTCTGGCGCAGGGAGAGCAGCTGGCGCTCTTTACACTGCAGCCTGTGCTCGGCCTGAGAGAGCTGAGCCTCCTCCTGCAGGAGAGACGCCGTGTCCTGCGCTCCCCACGTCACCGTCTCACGCACCTACAACGCCAAACGCAGAGAGAGAAAATATTTACTTTAATCATATATTTGCATTCTTTTGCAAGGTTAGATGAGCTGTTAAGAATTGTTTAAGCCCCTGCTCACTAGTTCTGTTTTGGCAGCCCTTGCTCACTAGTAAGGCTGCACTGGTGTAAAAAAAAAAACAAAAAAATAATAATAAATCAACACGATTTAAACTGCAAAGTTTATCTACTAAACGTGTTGTTGTGTATTCCAATTTTTTTTTTTATCTTATATTTTAAAAATAATTACACAAATGATCTCGTTAAAAGAATGTTTACCAGTATTTATTTATTTACCTTAAAATATATTTTTTAAAAAGCAAAAAAAATTGTTAAATTATTGACAAACTACATGAATTCCCGAGCTGTGTTAAATTGCAGCCTTTTGCAATAAAAATAATTTCACAAGTATCATGATTTTTAGCTAACCAGGTTAGCTTTCACTAGTCAATTTAGCGCTTGTTCGCTGTATTTGTGAGGCTCCTGGGTCCGCTCTCAGGTTTAGCTCTCGAGCTCTAGTTTAGCTTTCTTTGTAAGGTTTGCTTTCGTTTTTTGTTGGGCAGCTTTTGATTTATTCTGTGATGACTCGTTCACTCGATCACTCTTGCTGACTCATGTTGCTAATACTTGAATAGACTGTTGTTGATACTTCAAGGCTTTGATGAAAGCTAGATCAATGTGAAGAGCAATATCAGCTTTTTGATTGGTTAGCTACACCAAATGATCGTCCCTGGAAAAAACATTTGAATGTTCTGGATGTTCCTTATTCAGCTTTAGCCATGACTTTAACTCATGCCGTCTCTGAGTGACATCTAATGAACGTCCTGGTGCAGTCATGTGACGATGAATTTTTGCATTTAGGATGTGCCGGGGTAGCACGTGTGACACAACTAGGGTAGCACGTGTGACACAACTAGCTCGTTTACATCCAATTTAACAATTCTAGTGGGTTAATAACATCTCATATTTTATCATTTACCTGTTCTGACTGCAATTCTTGAACAAATTGAAATCAAATGAAGAACATATCGCTGTGAAATTTATCTAACAGTGCTTTTAACTATAAAATCGTCTTTCAAAATGTTTTCCATGTGGTCTGTTTTATCTGTGTTACGTCCCACAAATGTCCCTTACAGGAGAAATGGGTCTGGGCTCTTATGGGTTTGAGAGGACGCAAATAATTTAAATAGACATTTAAATATTAGCAGTTGCTCAGTTTTCATAATTGCAGATTGTGACTAAGAGGGACCTTAAAAAGCCACAGGAGATCCTTTCTTCCAGCAGACATTAAACTAAACAACTCCTCTCTGGGAAAACTTTAAACTGAAAGTGTCCAAAACCGTCTTTTTGCTGATGTTACTTCTACATGAAAAATACTTACATTTAAGTACTTACTATTTATTACCAATATTCTTGTGCAATACAAATTACTGCGCTTTATCACTATTGGGACACTGAACAAAATCACACTATGGTGTTCCACAAGGTTGAGATTAAAGCCCATTCATGTTCTCTCAAACATTAATGGATGTTTTGTTGAAATTAACGGTAATCGTTGGGATAACTGTTGACAGAAACTAAAATGTCTTAAGTAAAAATTATAGACAATGGGAAAAAAAAAAGAACAAAAAAAAAAAATACATTTGGATCACGGTATAAACCACTAAAAAACTTAAATAGTGAAAGCTGTTCAGTGAATAAACATTGTGAACTTACTATCAGTCTACTTACTATTATTTCTCGCACTCAACCCTTATACACAATACTTTTACAGGATTTTTCTCTACCTGTAACTGTTTTGATCTTCCTTTATTTTCCGAACAGTAACCAAAGCGATTTTTCTCTGGGATAAATAAAGCTCTCTATGTGATACGGAACGTTCCCCAATATGCGGCGTGTCCTCCTACCAGTCTCTGTTTCTCCCGGTGGGCGTGCTGCAGGACCCCGAGGGCGGCGTGATCGTTGGCCACCTCCTTCTCGAGCCGCTCCTTCTGCTGCGACAGCCCCTCCAACAACACCCCAAGCTCCTGCACCTGCCCCAGTTTGAAACACTCATACCGCCCCCGGGCACTCCTAAGCGCCTCCTCACCGGCGTCCTCGCCATCCACGCGCGCCTCCTTTGCGAGCAGCAGCCCCTCGCGGATCTCGGCCAGGGTCCGCTGCTCCTCCTCCAGACGCCGGGCCTCATCCCGGCTCAGGAGCGCCGCCGCCTCCTCGCTCCGCTCGCGCAGTTGCTCCTCCAGACGACCCACGAGGGACAGCTGCTCCCGCTCACGCTCCTCCAGACGTCTGTGGAACAAGTTAGTTATTTTAGAAATTTTGAAAGTGAAATTATAAACATGTTCATGTATCATCTGGCTTTACCTTCTTTCCAGCTGGATTTTAACAGCCTGTTCTTCTCGCTCGCGTTTCAGACGCTCCAGTTCTCTGAAGAGCTCTGTCTGCTCGGTGTGTTCTCTCCTGGACTGCAAATTGTCCTCCTCGTCCCCCCCGTCCTCCTCTACTTCTTCCTCCTCCTCCTCTTGTTCCTCCTTTTCCTGCACTTCTTCTTCCTCCTCCAGACGCTCCTCAAGCTGCTGCTGTCTTCTTCTATGTTTCTGCTCCTGCTGATCCCTGTGACGCTCCTCCTAGAAACATCTAACTTTAGTGAACAACTCAAAAAAAAAAAAAAAAATCTTTAAATCCTTCCCACCTTTAACACCGCAATAACCAATTACAGTACAGGTCCCACCCATAAAGTTAGTGTGATCAATCAAAGAGCAGTTACTACTCGCACACAAACCTGGAAGCGCTCCTTCTCGGCCAGCAGGTCCCTCATACGGCTCTCGATGTCTTGGCTGCGTTTGTGAAGACTCTCCTCCTGCCTGCGGATGCGCTGCTGGACCTGCTCGGACTCCTTCCTCTGAGACTCCACCTCCTGCTGCATGCGCTCCAGCTCTGCCTTCTCACACTTCTGCTTCTCCTCCATCTCCTTTATCAGACGCCTGTTTGAGTGAAGAAACTAAAGGCTGTTAATATTAACGTGTTAACGCATGTGATTAATACTAATGTTATGGTGTTACTTTTTTTTACGTAAATGAATCAAACCATCAAGTTTGACCCTAATGGCTTTCTATAATCTCAACACAGTTCGCCGGCAGGCTTAACAAGAATAATAAGATGACTGAGGAAACATCACCAGGTGTGCTGAACAGCAAGTTTATTATAAGAAGCTTCTAGATGGAAGTTTGAATAAAACCAAAGTTGTGTGCTCGAACCATTTTTAAAAGAATACAATAGGTGTAAGATGTGGCAGTGGTGGCTCATGCGGCTAAGGCTGTAGTTTGTTGTTCCTTTTTTCATTCCAACACTAAATAAATCTTTCAAAATTTGACTTTGACTATAATTAACTAGATTAAATTGTTTTAATCGACTGACAGGACTACTAAAGACACACATACTCCATAATTACCTTAGATAAAATAAACATTACAGACCTTTTGCGTTAACATTTACCATCACTGACCTTTTGTGTTCGAGCTTCTCCAGCTCTTCTCGCTGCTGCCTCTCAAATTCCAATCTGTAAAACACGACACGCTGCTAAGCAACATCGAAAACTACGGTCGCCTGATATACACAGGTGCGCAAACACACACACAAAACAGTCAGAATGGACTGAACAATATTAACAAACACGTACACACACGAGTGCAGGAAATAAGCTGTGGCTTAGAAAGCAATGAGCATTACCACACTTGTACACGACATGCACACGACAACTTCGAAAGGACGTTCTAATTTCCATCAAAAACACGCAGGTTGTAGATGTTTTTGTGGTGGTTGAAAACATCATGTGTCCAAAAATTCCCAATCTAGCGAAACATGCTTACATCACATGTTTAACCCATAAAATGTAAAAAAAAAAATTAAGCAAACATTGAGTGTAATATTTACACAGTGATATATGAGGGGTGTTCAAGTCAAACCAGGACTTCTAACTCTCCCTTTTAGTTCTTATGTCATAGTTAGTCTAACCGGAGTCCCTGCTTGGCCTCTGCACTAAATGTACATTCACCTTATATCTTATGTGACTCTGACCATACCCAATTGTTCCTACAGTTTTGTATCCGGGGCTCCAATAACGGCCCGGATCATCATCATCATGTCAAAAGACATCAACAGTTATACTGAGCCTCCTAAACACAGTATGACTGCAGATCAATCCCTGCTATCTGTTATCACCCAGATGAGGATGGGTTCCTCTTAAGGATTTTTCCTATTGCCATCTCAGGGAGTTTTTTCTTGCCACCATCGCCCTCAACTCGTTTCATACTCGTACTTCTCCACTCCACCATGTTTGCACAGTTATACTGTTTATTACCATATATAACCTATTTTTATTACCTTCTGTACGTATACATTTACCACATTGCCATTTACAGTAAATAGGCCACTTATGCACTTCTTGTTCGATCCTGGGAGTTATTACCACATCCCTGTACAGGTCTGACCTCGCTCCAAGGCATTTCCACATGTTTGGTCCATTAAAAGAGTTCTTTGGACGTCAGCATTTCAGAAATTAATCAGACAGGCAGTCCTATCATGGCTCCGGCGTAATGAGAAAACTTTCTACCTTGATGGTGTCCAAGCATTAGTGAAATGCTATATAAGTGCATAAGTGCATGTAGCAGGGGATTATATAGAAAAATAAAGGGAGATATAAATCAGTATTCTGCAATCAAAAGTCCCAGTTTAACTAGAATACACCTTGTATATTTGTATAAAGATCTCTTCCCCAGATTTTTCTTACATTCTCTGTAATGGAGCATCCAGAAAAGTTAAAAACAGAACTTTAAAACAAAATCACACTATGGTGTTCCACAAGGTTGAGTTTAAAGCCCGCTCATGTTTTCTCAAACATTAATGCCTGTTTTGTTGAAATGAACGGGAATCGTTGGGAATTTTTTGACAGAAACTAAAATGTCCTTAAGTAAAATTTGTAGTCAATGGGAAAAAAAAGAAGAAGAAGAAGAAGAAGAAGAAAAAAGATACATCTGGATTACAGTATAAACCAGTAAAAACTTAAATAGTGAATAAAGTTATGAGGATGTTAGGAGACAATGGGTTGCATTAAAGACCAAAACAACTGACACCTGACACTGAAACTAAAAGACAGCTGATGTTAGAAGATGCTTGTTTCCTTGCAGGTTGGTCTACCTGAGAAAGACCGGTCCCTTCTCTGTGTAGAGACTGTGATCGGGGAAGTTCAGAGACACAGCATTAAACACTGCGGCTGAAGACTTACACTCACAGAATAATGACAAATCAGCCTTTTCAGATTTATTAAAATTTTAAAAATAAATCTGTTTTAAACACATGATGGCCTTGGAGGGAAAGATCTGCTGCACAATTTCAGGCAAACAGAAGTCCATGACCAAAGGCTGGCATCCCAAAGGTAATCAAGTACGTCACCCAAAACGCTAACGCTATAAATGTTAGATCATTTGCAGAACAGTAAGACATAAGTGACTCCCTTCTGATTTAGTTTCTCTCTTTGTTTGCCAGATTAGCGTCTCTGGGTGAAGTACATCTTTAAGGGATAGCATCAGAATGCATGGAGGGAGAGAAGCATGGAGGGGGGAGGGGGGAGGGGGGAGGAAAGCAGACCAGGAAGAAAAGGAGGAGAGTGAAGATTCTCGCGCACACACACAAAGAGAGCTGCTCACCCAGGGTTGTAGAGCATGACTGTGGAGAGGTTTTCACAGGACTTGGAGAGATCAGTCATAGAAAGACTCAGTGTGCTGAGCAGACCGCTCTGAAAAACAATTAAATCAATTAAAGCAAGAAGAGAACAAAGTAAATCTCAATGTAGGATTGGAAAGAGAGAGAGAGACAGAGAGAGAGAGAGGCTGACCTTCCTCTTCTCACGTAGTTTGGCTGCCTCTTTAGGGTGGTTAAATCTGAACATGTTGGTTCTACCAAGCAGGATTACAGCACCTTACAACAGAGATGGTCAAAGTCCACATAAACACAAACACACACCAACAGCAGCACAAGGGCAGAACAACTACTGACTGAACAGATAGAGGCATAAAAGAAATGAGAAAGACCTGAATCAAACTTTGTAAAACTGTAAAAAAAAAAAAAAAAAAAAAAAAAGCCTAGCCAAACCTATTTATAATTTTTTTTTCATTTTGCAATAATATTCTGCAAATGATTGCAACAAATAAAATATATTATAAAGCTTATTTTCAGTCAAATGGTACAAAAAACTGCAAATTAAATGTTCTTATTCTTACGGGAAGATCATTTTGTTGTTATCAAGAAATACATTTTTAAAACATTGCAAAAATTCTCCACCAATAGAACAGAAGATTTTAGTAAAATTTCACTCGAAATAAGCTTACAGCCAAAACACGGTATTGGTTCTGATATATATATATTATATATATATATATTTATATATATATATTTTTTTTTATATTATACAGAATTTTTTTAATATAAAATACAAAAAACTTGTGTGCCAATTAAGCTAGTTCTGAGATACATTTATATGTGGCTCCAAAAGTTGCCATCTCTCAGCGTTATACTGTCTCGCTTCAAACAGTAATCATTTTTAAAAAATCTTTTAAAATTTAAATTAAGGATTTTTTTCCATACATTACTAAAGAACAACGGTTTTGTTTAAATGCTCCAAATCATACACACACCTTATACAATGTGGCGATAAAACAAAGAAAACTACATTTTATTTAGTTAAAACTGCTTTTTATTAAATGTTACGAAAACTATCTTGTTCTATTGCCGGAAGATTTTGCTAGTTTTTGTGAATTTATCACTTGAAAGAAGAAAAATTATTTACTAACATAACAATACAATTTTGCTTACAATTTAAGTAACATTTCACTAGAAAAAAGCTTGATAATCTTATATTTAGTTTGGTGTATTTATAAACTTATTCTAAGAACTATAGAAAGGATTGGCTGGACTCAAAAACATTCCACTTGCTAAGATGTCACTTTTTTTGTCACTTGTACAGAGAATAGTCTGGCTTATGCTCCGGGATTTCAAGCAAGATTTCCAGCCTAAGTTTGTGGCAGGTTTCAGCCCAATTTCCACAGTGTCAGGGCAAGGAAGCCAGTCTTTAACACTGAGGTCACAATCAAAAGTCCCACTTTGACTTTAACGCCCCTTGCAATCATGACAGCACATCATTGTACTCTCAAAAAGTCAGACTTCATTGAGCTGACCTTGGTTGAGCTGGCAGGGCTCGGTGATGTGGACTCCGTTTACAGAGCACTGCGACTCGTTCAGAGGGATCAGCGTCACGGTGCCATCCTGACTCTCAAACAGACAGTGTTCGCTCTCCAGTCCCAGTCCGTGTAAAACTGAACAGAGGGACATAGTGACATCTTAATAAACTGTGATCTCGCATGTTATAGTGCAGAGAAATACTGTTAAAAGAAGTCAGATGGTGGGAGAGATCAGAGGACTGACATTTTTTGAGAAGCATGTGGTGAAGAAAAAAAACAAACATTCTTTTCACTCTGCAAAAGGATGCTCTGGTTAAAGCCACAGGGGGCAAGTGAGAGACTGACAAACTCATTAATAAACTCTCTAGACATGTGCATCATGGAAAGCTGTGTGTGCTTACATGTGATATATTGTAATGTATGTAATTCTTGCTAAGCTGTCAATAAAAAGGGTTGATTGGAGGTTGGGTGGTTGGTCAGATTGGTCTTACATTGACTGGATAGATGGATGTTTAATGTTAAGAAGAAAAACAGATGTTTAATTGGGTAGTTGGTTAGGCTGGTCATGTGTGGACAGGTTTGTTTGACTTGACAGATGGATAGATGGATGCATGGATGGACAGGTAAAAGATCTCTCAGGTAAAAACAGATGTTACCCAGCTTTATTGGGTAGATGGTTACTGGTCTTGTGTAAGACTGGTTAGTTGGTTTATTGGTTGACAGGATAGATGGATAGATTGCTGAGTGGGTGATTAAGCTTTTAGAAGAAAACATACATGGTTGGTTAGTTTGGCTCTGTGTGGACTTGTTGATTGGTTTGTAATTTATTGTTGATTTAGATGTTGTTTAATCACTGGCTTTGTAGTTGTTTGGCTGATTCAGGTAACTGGTTAGTTACCCGGATAACCAACTGGTTGATTGGTATTGACTTGTGTCAATTGGGTGGGTAATTGCTTTGGCGATTGATTCATTGGTCTGGTTGCGTGGCTTGTTGATTAAAAGGATGATGTCTGCCAAATACTATTAGAACCGTCCCAATTCATTTCACTTCATGTTGTTGACTTAAGTGGTGCTCGCCTGAATGATGCCCAGGCCAAGATGATATAGCCTTTAGCTCCCTTCTGCCTTAAGCACCCTTTTTGCTAGGATAATGATCCTGTTTAAGGAGAAGGAGCCTTTGCCACCAGCGGGTGCTCACTAGATTAAAGAGGTTTTTTTAAGTTAATTTTATTCATCTAGAAAAGGTTTGCTATTCCATAACGAGATCCACTCTCGGAATTGAAAACATAGATGCAGATAAGTTGGATCTGTAAAGGAAGACTTCTTTTTCCAATACGTTTCTTAATATTCTTTTGTTTAATGTGTGATTTTTCTTTTATTTATATGTTGTTTGTTGTTTTTTTGGGGGTGGAGGAGGGGAATGGGTGGGGAAAAAAACAATAATAGTGCTCTTTTTGTTTGTGGAATAGCTGAATGTTCTTTGGCAGTCAGTCTGTTGGTTTGGTAAAAAGTGAAACAGTTGCTTAGAAGGAAAGACTGGTTCACTGCTATGCTGGTCTTGGTCAGCCAGTCTGGTCTTGTATACAGTAGATGGATTGGTTAAAGAGGCTAAATATGCAACATACAAACAAAAAAACATCCTATAGCAAAACAACAACCAACAAAGATTTTTATTCTATTTTATGATATAATAAAAATGGGTTTAGACAAGCTAGACAAGCTTACTGATGTCCTGTTCGATGGCGGCGTCTTCCCGGCCTACACATGTCCTCCCCTCCTGCGACAACACACCAAAACCCAAATTAAAACAACGAAATATTCAGCTTCAATCTGTAAACAAAACTCCCAGATCAGCCGATTAAATGGGATCAGGATGGATTTCTGAACAAATGTCACATCCTAAATTGTTCAGAACTCGACACATGCATCAATGACCATAAACATGAGACGTCAGGGATGTGTTGTGATGCGCTGCTAATGACTTCACAGTGTAGTTTGTCTTGTGGAAATCACACCTTCAGGTGGTAGAGGATGATCCCGGTGCTGAGCAGGTCGTCGTCAATGCCAATGAGATGAGGAAGTTCTGAGTCCAGGATCACACCGATCCCTTCCTTTCTCAGGGCTAGAGTCTCCTCCTACCACACACACACACACACACACACACACACACACACACACACACACACACACACACACACAGCGATTACTCATCATGACACTGATCACACAACACGATGAGGGTACAAACATCACCTGTTCAAGTACCTTAAGAATGTTCTGTGTTTCATTCCATTTGTTTGCCCACTCCTTCGTCAGCTCCAGGACCTAGGTACAAATAATTAATTAATGAATGAATGAAAGAAAGAATCGAAGAAAAAAATAAAGAAAAAGGAATGAGGAAAGGAAAGAATAAAAGAAAAAATAATAAAAAATTAGAAAAAAAGACAAAGAAAGAAAAAAATTGAGAAAGGAAGAAAGAGGAAAGCCAGAAAACAAGGAAAATTAAAGAGAATAAAGACAATGCAAAACCAATTATGAAAAGAAACAATAGGAAAGTAAGTGAGAAAAGAAAGAAAGGAGAACAAGAAGAGGAAAATAAAACAGGACGAAGAAAAGGGAAACAAGAAAAAGAATACATGGGGAAAAGAATTTATAGATTCATATAAAAGAAGAAAACGCAAAGTAAAGCAAAAAATAAAAAGAAAATTTTCAGAAAATAAGCAACAAAATAAATCATAAGTGAAAACTTGACTTAAGACAGAAATAGTACAGAAGTGTGCATGTGTGTGTGCGCGTGTGTGTCTCTACAGTACGTGTGTGTTTAAAGGCGTTATCTACCCGAGCCTCATTCTGGTGGAGTTTCTGCTCCATACTCAGAGCTGTGGGAGAATCCAGGAGCGCAATCTGAAAAACAAAGGGGGAAAAAAATTAATGAGTTGAACGGTGAACTCTCATAACCTCACTCGTGCTCTCACGGTGTGTTATTATGAAACTCATGTTGTTTTTCATGCACTAATCCCTGACCTGGTTCCCCTGTGCGAGCAGGGCTTTGAGGCGAGCGATCTCGGCTCTCAGCTCGCGGATCAGCCGCACGTTGGCGTCCTCGTTGATGGTGGGTTTGTTGATGATGTTTTTGGCGCGATTAGCGTAGCGCAGCGTGCTCAGGGTCTCGCCGTAGTTCACGTCCGCAGGGGAGATGGCTGAGAGGAAAAGCAGGGGAAAGGCATTTATACTACACTGTATTACACTCTAAATTGATTCTCTTATTAAAAGGGGTAGGTATAAAGTGTTTTATTATTATTATTTTTATTATTATTATTAGTATTATTATTATTAATCAAATTAAGAAATCTTTGCTAAAAGTACAGAGCTGTGACATACAGGCAAAAGTTAATTTCTAGAATTTAGGCATACAAAGGACAGGCTAATTTTCTCTCTAAAATATAAAGTTATGTACAAAATTTTTCTAGATTTTAGAGCTGCTTCATGCCAACACTTTCTAGATTTGAGATATTAGAGTTGTGACATACAAAAGTTATTTGCTAGATTTTAGAGTTTAGAGATGGTTGTACAGGCTAAATTTATTTTCTAGAGTTCAAACCTACAAATAATGGAATGTTTGAGAAATGTTTTTTCCCTTAGAATATAAAGGAAATAAAATATATTAATTTAATATTCAATAAAATACAACTTTTTAAAAGTTGAAATCCATTACTTGCTGGGGTGTACAGGCCAAATTCCTTTCTAGATTTTAGAGATCTGGTGTAGGGGCAAAAGTATTTTTGTTTTAAACCTAGCTGCTATATACAGGCAAGGATGTTATTTTTCTAGAGTTCAAATCTACAGTAGAAATGTAAAATGTTTGCCTTCATACTATGAAGGACATAAGAAGAGAGTTTTTAGAGTATATTAATATATATTTAACAAAATAAAACTTTTCAAAAATTAAATGCTGTTGTGTACAGGCAAAAGTTATTTTCTAGAGTTAAGACATAGAAGCAAATTTTTTTATATAGTTTATATAGTTTCCCCAAGATCTCTAGAATCGAACTACTCGTAATAAAAAAAGATGTTAATTTTTTAGCATATAGCAAATATAAAAAACAATAATGCCACAGTATAATTTAGAGAATCCAGACACCTATACGTGAGACATCTGCTAAAAGGCTAGCACGAAGATTATTTAAATATATTTTAAACAAACATGGTGTGTACTGTATATTCAGATATCTCCACTGTACGAGCGCGAGTCGTGTCTGCTCGTGTCTTTAGCTACTGACTTGCAATCATGATGGTTTTAGAGTTTCCTCCCAGACTGTCTTTGAGAAGCCACGTGAGGACCGAGTCTCTGTACGGGACAAACACCTGCTTTTTCTTCAGATGGCCGCTCCCGCCGTCCTGAGACATATCAGCTACAGAGACAGAAGAAACAGTGAGACAGAGAGAGAGTGAGACAGCTAATCCGTGTGTTAGTTGATAAACAGCTGCTACATGAGAATACACTGTACAACAGCGAGCTAGTGAGTGACAGTGAACAATGAAACGTCGCATTTGCAGATTTATATAACATATGATGACTCTGAAGAGTGTCTCAAATGTGACGTTTTAAATTCTGCCCTTACCCAGGGCTGATATGACGTTGCCGAGGGTAACCAGGCTCTTGTTGATGTTGCCTCCTTCTTTCAGGCGAACACCGGTGGCTCCTGTTGCATCGGCTCTCTCACTGCCTGCCAGATCCACCAAGTGAATCTTACTCACCGTTTCACACGGCATCTCCGCATCAAACTTTGCCTAGAGAGAGAGAGAGAGAGAGAGAGAGAGAGAGAGAACCAGAGACAGACAATGAGAAAAGACAGATCGAAAGAAACACAAAGAGCAAAAAAAAACAGACAGAAAAACAGATAGAGAGTGAATGAGAGACAGAAATAGAAACAGAGAGAGAGATAGACAGACAGACAAAGAGACAGAGAGACAGACAGACAAAGACAGAGAGACAGTCGGAGAGACACAAAAAGAAAACAAGACAGACAGACAGAAAGACAGAACAACAGGAACAAAAAGGGGTACAGAGAAAGAGACAGGGAGACATACAGATGGACAGACAGAGGGAGAGAGTGAGGGGGAAAAAGAGACGGAGTAAAGGAGTAAAGTCAGAGTGAGAGTGGGAAAGTGAGAGGCAGACAGAAGAGTATTTTTTTTGTCTTTTGATGTTTTTTATTGCTTTATTATTATATTGTTTATAGGACTTTGTCCAACACTTTCACTCCTTGTCTTTAGATTTCCTGACCTGACAAAAGCCATATCTTTCTTATATAACTGACTGTTAGCTATTCACTTCCTACAGCTAACAACTGTTACAAATAAGCTAATTAAAATTATTCACTCCCATAGCATGATGGTAGCTTCCTAGAAAACTCGCCAGTAGCAGTAACATTTAGTTATTTTATCTCCAACCTCGCTCAGCTAGCCCTGTTAACACTTTCTATAATGAGGCTTTCAGCCAGATATGTAATCATATTTAACTACAGTACTCTCTCTCTCTCACAATCCTTAGCTTTAGCAATAGCTTGTGTGGCTTATAAACAAGTTTTCTTGGCTTGAAATGGATTACATGTATTCCTATAACAGATATAACATTTTGTCATCTCGCTGCTCCTGTCTTATGGACAGACAGATGATCATTTTTAACGCCTTATTTTTAGGGATTGTTACCCATGTATTTATATTTAGCTTAAACACTGAAGACAAACGCTGATCCTAGCGCTAAATAAGTTATATAAAGCAAGCTAATGTAGCTTAGAACTCCAAATACTAGTTTTCAGATTGACTGTAGTTTAAGGAAAGAATTATAATAAGGTAAGTAAGTTTGCTTGTACATAACCTTTTGAGTAATTATAAAAAGCTAGATGGCAATTTACATTTAGCTAACAGACTCAAACGTCTGGTGCGCACTGGATACCTGCGTGAAGTTGATAGTGAAGATGGCATGCGAGCGGCTGCTGGCGTCGTTCATGCCGGTGCTAGCAGTCGTGCGGTTGATGTTTCCAGCCTCCATCAGCTCCTCCACGTCGCTGTAGTTCTGAACCAGGTGCTTCGACAGATCTGAGACACAACGGAGCAGTGATCCAACCTTCCACATTTACTCTACACCACCTAGCATAGCAATAATTGCAATTTTTTTTTTAAGGTATAAGGGGTGCAAACCAGTCTAACCTTCAACATAAGGGCCGTCTTTGGGGTGCTCTCTTACTCGCAGGTTATACGTCTTAGCCAGCTTTCTCCTTAGCAGGTCTCGCACACGCTCGTTATAGATCTCCAAATAACTAGTTAACACAAAAACACACAAAAAATCACAAGATTTCACGTGAGCCTTATCGGCATAGTGGATGTACATAAGGCAATCAGGAAAAAAAGGCATTGGCCCCAAAATACACCCTTGTGGAAGAGGAAAAACACAGACTAATGTATTTTTGGCTTCCACAAAGGTGTATGTTAGGACCACTGCCAAGGAAAAGTTTCCCTTAACATATAGATAGATAGATAGATAGATAGATAGATAGATAGCTTAAATAATACCAAAAAGAAATTTTAATTTAAGAATTATTTAAGATTATTTTCACTCATTCACTATACAGATTATCTTGTATAGGGTTGTGGGAGACCTGGAGCCTGAATCGCATATACGCATATACACACTAATCCACACAAGACAGGCAGTTTGGAACCAATTAACCTAATCTGCATGTCTTTGGGATGTAGAATTAGAGCGCAGCACCTAAGGAATTCCACCAAGCATGGGGAGAACATACAAGTCTAAATCCATCCATTATGTAAAACGTCTTTCTTCTATGGATGACTTCTTATTTTTAACGCTGACCTCAGACCATCACGTCACCCACCTGACTTCTGTACGGAAGGAGGCTTCATCGCGTCGGGTCATGCCAGTTATCCGGGTGAACAGGCCCTCGCAGATCCTCGGGATCAGCCCCACATCTCCCTGCAGCGCAATCAAAACGGACCGGATGTTTAGGGAAATTTTTTGGCCACAAAAAAATAAAAAACAAAGAACAGCTTCGCCTCAAAGATATCTGCTTGAAAATCACAAAGATCAACGCCAAACACTTTAACTTAGTTACATATCGTGATTCTTTTGTGTGGCAAATCATGCATCGCCACACCAAAATTTTATATATATATATTTTTTTTTTTTACTCTATAAACATTTGCGTTTAAGACGGTGAAATCGTACCGTTCCTCTGTAATCCTACAGGTGGCGCACTCTAAGCTATTCATACATCAGGAGGCAGCACAGTATCCTTTGTGGTGATAGCAAATTATTTCTTTAGTTTATAAAATATTTATAAAATCGTGAATTCAGAATTGCAATACAAATCAAATCGACACCTAGGTTTCATGATAATATCGTATCGCTTAGGCCCTGATCATTTCCAACCCTATTGACTACTAATTGCTTTTATTGAGCAAATGAAAACTAAAGACAAGCCACTATTGCTGTATTTTTCTCTATGTAAGCCACTTTTACAGAAGTAAAAACAAAAACAAGACATGTATACAGCTATTGTCTGTATGATAGTTTGTGAAAAGAGGAACCGGTCACTTCTCTTACCTGATTGCCCATCATGGTGTAGGATTTTCCTGAGCCCGTCTGTCCATAAGCAAAGATGCAGGCGTTATAGCCCTCGAATGCTGCCTTGAGCACATCTGAACCCAGGTCCTTAAACACCTAAACATTAAATAAAAATAATTTAAAAAAATAAAAATTTAATTTTAACTTTAAAACAAAAACACATTATGGTGTTCTGCAAGGTTCAGTTTATGGCTCACTATAGTTTTTTCCTTAATATCAAACCCCTACTTAGCAAAGAAAGATCTGTTCACTTCAAGATCTCACCACCATCTACATACAGAAGGAGACTATAAATAAAATAGAAAGTGATGAAATTGGAGTATAGGAGATGATTACAGGCACTTACTATGGGAAAAAAAGGAAGAGATATTCTGAGCATATTGGTAGAAATTTGCTAAGGTTGGAACTGTCAGGCAAGAGGTCTAAAGGAAGACCAAAGAGCAGATTTATGGATGCGGTGAGAAAGAAGCTAGTTGGGTTGAGAGAAAATGATGCAGAGGATAGAGTTAGATGGAGGCAGATTATTCGCTCAGGCGACCCCTGAAAGGGAATAGGCGAAGGAAGAAAAAGACGACGACGACAAGACAAAAAAGATCTTTTCAAGAAATATGAGATAAACCCATCTTTGATTCTGTTTCTCATGCCATGTCTATTTTTATGTAATTTGTTACATGACATTTATACTCCTCATATCTCTTCGTTTCTCCTGCTATGCCTGCTTGTTCACTATATCTGAAAATAACACTGCCAACATGGAGGGAGATGTTAATCCAAACATGCACAAATTCAGTCAAGAGGAAGGAGGGCTAGGTTCTGTGATTAGCAGGAATGTAGGACTGAAGGTAAAGTCTATAAAGTCTATCAAAGGTTAGCAATCTAACACATACCATGTTCTTATGTTTCTGAAGACCTGAATTAACCAGACCACGTAGAAGATTAGGGACAGAATTAAGATCGTACACCGTTTTTCCATACTTCAAGGTTTTCCCCAGTTCCCAGACACCAAATTCTTGTCTATATAAACCGCTTATGCTTCGCGTTCAAGCAGGAAAACCCTAAAACACACATTTTGGTAACCCCACAGGAGATACCACAACTGACCTACATTTGTACTGAAATGGCACGTAGTTACGATCCAAATCTACGAGACCAAACGATAAGCCGATTTAGGAGTCTAAGAATGAACATTCCCAGAACAGACCTAATAAATCTTGTAAAACCATAGCAAATACGCCATCTCTGATCTCAGTTTCAGCTTACGGTTTAAAGTCTTAAGCTTTAAAGGTTTCATCTTTTTTTAAATATTATGTTTATATAGTTCTGATGGTGTGGAATTTGCCGCGGTCACACCACTGATACTTGTTCCATTTGAAACCTTCTCAGCAGTTCTTGTGGGCTGAGCTACACAAAATCACAAGAGTTTATTATGCTGTATAACTCTGCAGATCACGTTACTTTGCAAAACCGGAATGTCCAGTTTATTAAACAGGTCACAACACAATCATGAATATAAAACGGCCAGGATTTTAATCTTTCTCATTTATAAAGCGCAAAATCATTACCTGCCAAATTCTCTCATGACAGAACTCAGGATAACATGAGATACCACAGGATATTCAAGATATCTTGGGATTGTATCATAGAATAGCTCAAAGTATCTCATAATATCTCTTAAAATATCACTAGTAATCAGGTTAGCTCATAACACCTCTTAGGACACTTAATGATATCCCCCATACTATCTTGGGTTATCTCATGCTATTTTGGGTCATCCCATGCATACTCATGCTGTTTTTGGAGCTCTCATTTTATCTTACGCTATCTCTGTGCCTCTCTTTATCTCACACTATCTCGGGACACCCCAGGACTCCCTCACGCTGTCTCAGGACACCCCAGTACTCCGTCAGGCTATCTCGGGACACCCCAGGACACCTCACGCTATCTCGGGACACCCCAGGACACCTCACGCTATCTCGGGACACCCCAGGACACCTCACGCTATCTCGGGACACCCCAGGACACCTCACGCTATCTCGGGACACCCCAGGACACCTCACGCTATCTCGGGACACCCCAGGACACCTCACGCTATCTCGGGACACCCCAGGACACCTCACGCTATCTCGGGACACCCCAGGACACCTCACGCTATCTCGGGACACCCCAGGACACCTCATGCTATCTCTGGACACACCATGAAACCTCACGCTATCGCGGGACACCTCATGATGACTAGGACAGCACAAGTTCAAGTCCATTGACTTGTCCAATGTCCAATTTTTAACCCCCCCCAAAAAAAAAAAATCATGGGACAATGTCACAACACCATGATATTTAACACAAGTAAGAATCAGTGTCTCACTTTAAAAACACAACAGTTTATAAATATGATTATACTTCAAAATCACCTTCTCTTGTGAGACGAATCTGGTGCTCATGCGGTCGCCCGAGTCGTAAGAGAAGTCATAAGTAAACGTTTTCGTTCTCTCTCTCACAGAATCGCCCGTCACGCCATCAGGGATCTAAAGTGCATGACAAAGACAACTTTTAGGACAACGTCGTGCTTTGTTTATTGCAACAATGACTCATGAACATGATGAAGGTGCTGGCGATGTTCTATTTTATCTCTTTTATCATTTAATCTTTGTCTTCGTGTCTGTCCTTCTTACTTTTAAGTTGGTGATGGTCGTCTTGTTTCCTTCCATCTGGATGATGGACTGAGCAGAGAGCTCCTTCTCCCTGTGGAGGAGAACAAACAGGAGATTTCGATCAGATGAGTCATAAGGAGCTCATCACACAACCGCGTTTCTCACTGCTGCGGCTTCACGAACACAACACAGCACTTTACAGGAACCGGTGTGTCTGAGCAAAATCTCTGGCTCATAGTTTTAAAGAAATCAATTTATCCAAATGTATAGAACAGGGGTCTATGGGTACAGCACTGGGGGGTACACAGGGCACTGAGGGTACAGTACAGGGGCGTACGTGGGGGACAGGGCACTATGCAGGACACTACGAGTACAGCACAGGGGGGTATGTGGGGCACAGAGGACTATACAAGGCAATACGAGTACAGCACAGGGAGCTACAGGAGGTAAAACGGGTACAGCACACGCGGCTACACGGGGGAGAATGGGTACAGCACAGGGGGCAACGCGGGGGAGAATGGGTACAGCAGAAGGGGGAGAATGGGTACAGCAGAGGGGGCAACACGGGGGAGAATGGGTACAGCAGAGGGGGCAACACGGGGGAGAATGGGTACAGCACAGGGGGAAACACGGGGTAGAATGGGTACAGCAGAGGGGGCAACACGGGGGAGAATGGGTACAGCAGAGGGGGCAACACGGGGGAGAATGGGTACAGCACAGGGGGAAACACGGGGGAGAATGGGTACAGCACAGGGGGAAACACGGGGGAGAATGGGGACAGCAGAGGGGGCAACACGGGGGAGAATGGGTACAGCAGAGGGGGCAACACGGGGGAGAATGGGTACAGCACAGGGGGAAACACGGGGGAGAATGGGTACAGCACAGGGGGAAACACGGGGGAGAATGGGTACAGCACAGGGGGAAACACGGGGGAGAATGGGTACAGCACAGGGGGCTACAGGGAGTATAACGGGTACAGCACAGGGGGCACATGAGGTAAAAGGGTACAGCACAGGGGGCACCACGGGGTAGAACGGGTACAGCAGGCGAGGCTACAGAAGAGAAAACGGGTATAACACGGGGGGGGGGCGGGGGGGTACACGGGGCACTACACATTTGAAATGAAAGGGTCTGCGTGTGTGTCGCGCGCTCTCACCGTTGGTTCATGGGCCGCACGCGCACCGCCACGCGCACCGATGCCATGTTCGCATCCCCGGTGTTTCTCCTCTCTTTCCGCTTCTGATCCTCAGATCATGACCTCCGTCCTCCTCATCAGACACACGGAAACCGCAAACTAACACTCACTAAACGTCCCGGTAAACACGGACAGGACCGGAATATCCTCGAATAAATAAAAATAATAAACAAGATAAACATATAGTGGTGCGTGTACGGCTGCAGGGTTACACAGGGTTACCCTCTGTACACCGCCTCTGTTTACTGACTGTGTTAAAGCACCGCTTCTAAACCAAAACACACACAGACACACACACATCACTCACTCATTACCGCCACCTGCCGGACAGGAGGAAGCCGCTCTGACAGGCGCTTTGTTTCTTATCCAAATCAATCTGCAGTGCGCTGCTGTACACAGGCTGTGTTTCATTTAGCTAGAGGATAAAAATATAACGTTACAAGTTAAAAATCACACATTCATCTCTGTAGGTGAGTGTTTCATTAAACTAGACTGTAAACCCTCTCTCTCTCTCACACACACACTTGTGGAGACAGTGACATGCAAAAATATTATCATATTTTACTTCTGACATTTATATTTGCCATAGAAAGTCATCTAGGTAAATACCCAGGGTGTGGTCTACAGGTTCCTCAATACAAACAAACACACACACACAGGCACGGGAACACCCAGAAAATTTCTGTAAGAGTAAATGAAACAAGCACAACGGAGAGACTGCTAACCAGACTGCAATAAAGGGAGCTAGTATGAGTATCTAGATCTACGGTAATATAGTAAAACTAACTGCCTAAAAAATAAATGCACAGATTTCCCATATACAGTACAGTGAGGGGAAATTTGTATTCAGACACATGCATTTCTCTATGGTGTCTTTTGACTCATATATATGAGTCAAAAGACATATATATCATAATATGATCTACCCTGAGAAAACCCACCAGACTAGTGGCAAGATATGAACCCTCAACCTCGGAGGTGTGAGCCCACAGCGCTAACCATTACATCACAGTGCCAGGCTGAACTACAATGCTGCAGAAAGCTTAAACTAAACTGAGATTAAAGTCATAATTCTCAGGAAAAAAGTCTAAATTTTTTATGGTGGCCCTAATCCTCTTCTGTACGATCTTAAACATCACCATGTCTGCAAATCTAAAAAGGCTCTACTTATATAACAAATAACACCAAAAATATGTCTGAATACTTATTTCCAGAGATGTCTAATTACAAGAAATTCAAAAATACCTAAAAGTCTGATTATCAAATAAATTAACAAATTTAGTAAATAGGTAGGCAGGTGGAGGACATAGGGAGGACGTAGGTGAGGAAGAACAGATGTAAGTGAGGTTGGATGGTAATAACATACAGTCAGTAATAGACTGAGACAGCTTTATTCCTCTAAGGAGAGTTATGGAAGACGTTTATACTTCTTTAATAAAGTATTGTCCACCTTTTCACGCTTCTCAAGATACACTACCTCCTTACACAATGGTTCATTTTCTTACATGTGTATAGTAAACATATACTATAGTTTTTCCATATATCTGGTTAATTTCTTGTCTTCCTTTGCACTTTTGTTTTAAAGTACTTATGTCTGTTTTAGCTTTAGTACTGTTTACTGTCTAATGTCTGTTACTGCTGCTGCAGATCTGCGATGTCCTTTAGGATTAATACAGATCTAATCTTATCTTAATTACAGAGGTAGGTAAGGAGTCAGGAAGGAAAGAAAGAAAGATAACTGAAAGTAAGACAAACAGAAAGAAAAAAGAATCGATAAAAGAAAAAAGGAAAGAAACAAAGAGAAAGAAAAAAAGAATCAATAAAAGAAAAAAAGGGAAGAAACAAAGAGAAAGAAAAAAGAATCAATAAAAGAAAAAAAGGGAAGAAACAAAGAGAAAGAAAAAAGAAAGAAACAATCAAAGAAAAACAAAAAAACTGAAATAAATAGGAAAACAAACTAACAAAGACAGATATAAAGATAATAAGAACAAAAGAAAGAAAGAACAAAACAGAAAGAAAGAAAAAAGAAAGAATCAAAGAAGGAAAAAGTTAACAGTTAACAGAGCAAAGAATAAATAAAAAAACATACAGCTGAGGCAAACTAAAGAATATATAATTATATAAGAACAATAGACAAAGATACATACAAACAAATAAATAAATAAGAGAAACAAATTTAAAAAATGAACTAAGTAAAATATTATTGTTGTTGTTATTTATTATCCTCAGCTTTTTTTATATATATATATATATATTATCCTCAGCTTCCATTTCCGCTTCGCCGGCGAGTGACGCATATTTCCTGCGACAGTCTGTGTTCTCTAGAGTGACGCAAATCGTGCGCGCGTTTTTTCTCAGTTTACGCGCGCGCTGCATGAAGTGTAGTAGTAACTCGGTTGTTGATTATCGGCGTTAAGAGGAGTTTTGTGTTCAGACCCGGAGTTTAGTGATCAGTCAGAGGGTCAGGATGTTTAGTCCCCGCGGAGCCGCAGCATCGGGACGCCGGCACACGGCGAGGGGCGGCGGCAGGAAGAGTGTCAACACGCCGGGGGCCGGACTGCTGTTCTCCCCGCGCAGAGGGTCCGCTCTCACTCCCAAGTAAACACACACACACACACACACACACACACACACACACACACACACACACACACACAGAGAGAGAGAGAGAGAGAGAGAGAGAGAGAGAGAGAGAGAGAGGGGCAGGACAAGATCAAACACACCGAGCCTGTAAAAATACTGTGTGTTTATTTCTCACTCATTCTCTGTCCCGGTTATACTGTACATGGTCACTAGGGGGAGCTCGAGAGCACAGCATTCTCTCATTAATCCTGAGTTATAATTACAAACCTGAATATAAATCTTTCTCTCAAGCTTTCTGTCTGTTCTGTTTCCTCATCTCTCTCTCTCTCTCTCTCTCTCTTTAAGCCGAGCGACTCCCACACGTGTACAGAGCTGTGCCACGGTGGACTCGGACCATTTCGACGTGCAGACGTTCGGGTCGACTCTGCCCGTCAAAGTGATGGAGGCTCTGACCGAGGCACAAGGTACGAGAGCTCGGCTAGGCTGCCAGGTCTTTGATCGGCTTCTAATGATGTCATAACCTAAGAGCGTGTGTGTGTGTGTGTGTGTGTTGGCCGTGTAGTGGATGACCAGATCTCGGTGAGGGTGAGGGTGGAGGAGTCTGGCTGGGCGTGGATGGTGTGTGGAGAGAGGCTGATCATTTGGAAGATCTGTCAGACCGCAGTGGCGAAGGTACGTCAACGAGGATGTTTAGAGCTGGTGGGCGGGGCTTTCTGGTGTTGTTGTTGTTTTTGTTCCCTGGAGGGAGGCCGGGTGGGCAAAAGTGATCTCAGATAGACCAGCGATGAAGCAGAAGGACAGCGCGAATCGTGAAAATGTCAATGGTAAAATGTGAAGAAGTCTTATGGGTTCGTTTATTTATTGTTAGTATTGTTGCCTTCAATGTAGTTAATTAACGAGCGCCATTAATTAAAGGCTTTGACATTTTCAAAAGTGTCTCTGCTGCAGTTATTCAGTAAATATGTGGTTAATTAAGGTGTTTCTACAAAATGTAAGTGAACATAGTAATAAATAATTTAGAACCTTTTATTCAGTTACCTGAAAAGATGTTTTTTTTTTCATTACAGTATATCTCTAAATAACACTGAACCAGAGTGTGTGTGTGTTTGTGTGTGTGTGTGTGTGTAGCTGTCTGTGTGTAAGGACCTCCAGTTGTCCCCCAGTGAGTACGCCTACAGCGCTGATCTCATCTCTATCAGCTCGTCCTCTTCACTGGAGTCAGCGTCAGTACAGGTAACCTCTCTCTCTCTCTCCCTCTCTGTCTCGCTCACCCTTTCTCTCTGTCTCCCTCCCTCTCTCTTTCTCTCTCTCCCTCTCTTTTTCTTTCTCTTTCCCTCCCCCTCGTACCTTACAGCACAGCTCGAACCCTCGAGTCTCCCATCAGAAACCCAGTAACTTACAGCATTAGGGGCAGTTTGACTCACCATTAAACAGACGCTTATACTGTATCTACACTCTGCTCATATAAGAAGATATGGAAATTATTACAGTCGACTCCCAAAATGTGTGGCAGTGTTTACGTTCCTAAAGCTCCCTTGAGTTGGGTGTTTTTATAGTTTAAACCCCAAAACTTTTTTATTTCATTACAAATTCAGCTTAATACATTACGCTTTAAAACAAACAAAAGAATGTGAAGGTAAACCCGTATACTGTACTGTATTGTCCTGCTGTGTCTCCCGCAGTGCTAGAATGTACAATACAGATGTTATCCCCCTCTATATGTACTGTCACTCAGAGTCAATTTAACTGAATTTACATTATTATTTCTGTTACAGAATTAGTCAATTATATTGTTCCTAATAGTTCAGGGTTATAACGCATGAATAAAAATATATTGCCACGGAAAAAGGCATAAAAAAAATTCAGAGGATATTTGCGGTTTAGTTCGGGTTTCCGCAAACATAGTCAGTCTTTGCAGGGGGCGACTGTACTTTGTTTATTTTATTTTATTTTTTTGTCTGCATGCTGAGTGGTAAACATGTCTTATAGTGTTTGAGTGTGTTCATCTTCTCTCTCTCTCGTTCACGTCACTGTTCCAGTCGGTGTGTGTGCTGGCGGTGTCTCCAGATGGTTTGGCCCGGTTCTGGCCCAGTCTGGCCCACGAGGGGACGTACACAGAGACGCAGGCTGACCTGGGAGGACACCTGTGTAACTACGTGACAGCAGTCAGGGTGAGTCAGTCCTCACAAGCCCAAATGTAAAAACTTAATCAGAGGTATTTCATGAGAATTTTTCAACCTTTAAAAAAAGTTTTTTTAACCTATTTTCATTTAGACAAATATAAATAAAGTCTCACGGTCCACCTGCAGTGATTTTATTGACCACACATTAGGGAAACACTCTTTACACACTCTTTAGGGAAACTCTGAGCTGCAGTTCTAATCCCCACCGTCCTCTGTCCTCAGGGATCCAGCTTCATCGTGTCCTCAGACCGTGGACAGTTACTGCGGGTGGGAGCGGATGCGTCCGGGAGGCTCTATCAGCGGCCAGTGCAGCAGGGACAGGGCGTGCTGTCTGGGATCGGACGCCGCGTCTCCAGTCTTTTCGGTCTCCGCAGCCCTCCAGCCGACACGACCGTAATAATAATAATAATAATGATAATAATAATAAGCTCTCGGGTGTGGCACAGGTGTTGCCATAGTGATCCATCATGTGACCTGTCGTGTTCCGGGTGTTTTTCAGGTCCATAGTGTGTTGTGGACGCCGCACTCAGGGTGTCTCTACACACTCACCTCGTGTGGGCTGAACAAATGGGAGGTCGGGGACACCATGGAGGTCCAGGTCCTGAGCTGGAACGCCTGCCCCGTCCTCTCCGACAGCATCGCCGATGCCATCTGGGTGAGACACCTGATCTCATCTTGTGTAAAAATTTTGGCACCTCAATGGTATCGATCTGACAAAATGTTATTATACTGTGTGAGATACCAGCTCAGGGATAATGATGATAAGATTAAAAAAATAAGGTTAAAGTAGCATGAATGTAGTCAAATACAATATTTTATATATTATTATTAACTCTCACACAGATAACTGAGCGATATCAGGCATAATGGTTTAAAATAATAATAATAATAACAAAGACACCTTTGTTTTAAACAGTGATCCTGAACTGATATGACATTTAATTTATTTTTATTAAAATATGCTCAGTGTGTCAGCAGCCCTGTATGTCGTGATCAGAGGTGGGTGGAACTGAATACTTGTACTTCGTTACTGTAACGAAGTACAAGTAAATTTTATTAAATTATTAATTTTATTAATTTTATTAAATTAAAACTTCAAATTCAAATTGTATTTTTTTTTTATATTCAAATTTTTCACACACTTATACACAGTACGATATAAAGTGAAATACTTATATGACTGCCTGTTACCTAAAAAAAAAACAAGATTATCAATAAAAAAAGTATTTATGGAATAAAAAAATTAGCTATAGAAAATATAGCTATAGAAGATAACAAAATATTGTTATGTATTATTACAAATGTATAAAAATATAGAAACTCTTGGATGCCTTTTAGATGATACGTTTTACTTTTACTCCAGTCAAAAGTTTAGCAAATATCTGTACTTTTACTTAACTGCATTTCCGCATGGTGTTGTCGGAATGTCGCCACCTGCTGACGATTCTGCGTAACTACGTGATTTACCTCTTCTTTTTGAAACGCAATCTAACAATGTACCAGGTGTTTAATATGAAAAATATGGGCCAACACGAGCCCTTTAAGTACTTTTGATACTTTAAGCTGAGCACTTACATTTAAGTGGATAACCTTTACTTGAATAATATTTGCCCTAGAGAATCTTTACTTTTACTGGAGTACAGGACTTTGTACTTTGCCTACCTCGGGTCATGATGCGTATTGTGAATTATAAAACTGTGGTGTGCTTGTGTGTTTCAGGGTTCGGAGAGTAACTACGCTGAGATGAGGGAGGGAGTAAACGTTGCGTATCTGGACATGAAACTCAGTCAGTAAGTAACTCGCTGGCGCCTCACCCTCTGTCTCTCAATTCAAACACACCTGGTGTTAATACAGGAATTCATGTCGCTATAAAAACAATAACAGGCATTTATAACAGCACACTATATGATGAGCTATACATAATACACTGACTGACGTGTTTATCCGAAAGTCTTTAGACAAGAAATCTGGTATTCCTGGAAAACTTTTTAATTCAGAAAAAAACGTTAACATCCTACTTGTGCTCCGGAGGGTGCAATTATTTACGCACAAGACGGCTTACCAGAGCAAACCTCACCTCAATCGATTTCAGATCATGGATTAGCGCACATTTATGTACAGTAGAGTGTGGTTTAAAACGTTTTAGTCACCCTGTAATTTTTTTTGTAAATATCGATTTTTAAATAAATTATTATTTTTTAAGACTTTATTATTGATTCAGTACAAAAGCATTTCTAATTTTTAAACATTAGTATTCCATCACAAAAAAAAAAGTATGTACATGGTACTGTAGTAGTACAAGGTACTGTGTGTGTGGTATTGCACGTACTTCCCTCAGTCTCTCTTTTTTTTTTTTAAACACACACAATTTTTATCTGTGACTGAAGGGTCTTCAAAGCGTCGTTACACCAAATACTGACCGTGTGTCATTAATTACTGTTTACTGAGGTTTCTTTGTTTGTTTATTGAAAAGCATTCATGCTCTATAGCGTTTATTTGTGCGGGAAAAAGACGCTCTGATCTAGAGCGACTTGTAAAAGAGCTTTGGAGTCTCGATCCTCGTGCTAGTTTGCCGAGGCAGGGGAGAAAACTACCAAATCAAAAAAATGTTGTGTTATAATCCTGATATTCATTAAAGGTTAAATAAATAAATAAATAAATAAATAAAAACTTCATAGTTGCCTTGGAAACCACTGGGAAGAGGGTTCTTGATTCTTCAAAGGATTTTAAGGGAACGTTTGATAATTAACGAATCAGCTTTCATAGAAATGGTCTAACAGAGAACGCTTTGATGTAAATGTTTAAGAGATCAAAGGGTTCTAGAATAGCGTCTGTAAGAGGTAGAGCGAGTGTTCTGTCAGAAATGGTTCTAAGCGGACTGTTTCAAAAGCTAAGAACCATTTAGTTATTCAGTAAACTTGTAAAGAACCTATTAGTGAAACAGATTTATTTGGATAAGCCTCAGACTTTCAGAAAAAATCTTTTAGTACTTTAAGTCCCTGGATTCAGCAACTCTTTTTATGATTTTCCACAGAACCACTTCCCTGTAGTCATGGCGATTTAGTCTTTTCAAGCGTGTACTCTGTCTGAGGTGTTGTTGAGCTGTTTTTTTAATGATTTTTTCAGTGCTGGCCTGGTGGTGTTGGCTGCAGCGTGGCATCCTGACGATACTCCGTGTTTGGCGTATTTCTGCCTGGCCACGCTCCCGGACACCGCACTACCCGCATCAGACGAACTCTCTGTAGAGGTCACCAGGTACAACCCACCGTTTCAGGTAAACTCCCAACTGACTAATTACAGCAGAATCTTTATCATCATTTCTCTCGAGTTCTCTCCTGGATTTTGGAGGTGGAGTCAGTTTGCATGATTCTTCGAATCAATTCCACTAACATCTGATTAATGTGTTTAAAATTATCTTACTGTTTCCTTAAACTGTTTCATGTACAAATGTGAAAGCTTCCGCGGGTTATTAGCTACATTAGCGTTAGCATGTCCGGCCCAAGCCTGAAATTCAGATCCTGATCATAAGACAAAGAAGATATAATAATACCAGATGATTGACTTCCTCCATTTTCCACCTCACCTTGTGTCCGTCTCTGTCTCTGTCTCTCTTTCTGTCTCTGGTCAGAGCGAGGAGGAGCTCCATAAGATGCGATTGGTGTTGCCTCAGATGAAGAGTCCTGCAGCGTATCTCTATAACGAGGAGCTGGTGTACACGTGCACCACCGGCACCGTCCGCAGCGGCCTTCCAGAAGAGAAACTCGCCTTCAATGCCTCGGGTACGACCACCACAAAGACTGTATTTCTCTCTCATTCTATTTCTTTTTAAAACACACACACACGGTAACTCTCCACGTTTTTGATTCTTTTTGACCCTTCTAGGTGACCGTATCCGAGGTGGCGGCGTTTGCGCCAACTTGCCCGTTTTTTTCTCCCAGATGAACGGCCTGGTCGCCGTGGTACCCAGAGAGAGCGCCTCCATCCTGCCAGAGACCATGGAGGACTCCCTCTGCACCTCGCTGGCCGGACCTGGACCTGAGGTGAGGATCAGCAGTACTCTGACTGAAAAAGACTCGCACAGGAATATTTATACTGAATTGAAATTTATAGACTTAGGATCTGATTTCAATGTCAGGAAGAGGATCGGTTTTCAAATACTAGACAGGAGTATAGTAGATCAAAGCTTAACTGGTAAAAAAATTAGCATCATAATTGATTTCCTTCTTAAATGTGAGGATAAGGTTCAGACTAGAGTGGATGATTTGAATTTAAGGATTAGAATTAGACCCGAGTGTGAGAATGGGGCTCACGCTAGAGGTTCTGGTTAGACTTTGAGGATTAGATCCGTGTTTCAACTGAAGTACGAGAATCAGACCAGAAATTAAGTAGAATAATCAGAAGACAATTGGAGACCCATTAGACCTTGGGGACGGGGCTCACGCCAGGCTTTAAATAATCAGAATACAACACAATTCTGATTATATCAGAATACAATACACGCCAGGCTCTGAGGACGGGAATCTGACCTGAATTACTTGAATCAAGATCAGATTCTAATCTTAACTACAATGTGAAAATGAGGATCAGTCTAATACATCAAGTAAAGAAGCCGTAAAATCCAACTAGAATTCACTGATGAGAATTAGATCTGACTTCCGACTAGCATTTTGCGAATGATTATCCAGCATGGATTAGATGAATTGCAGTTCGAAGATCTGATCAGGGTAGAAGGAATTACACCAGACTATTACTGAGACATTCTGTTCAGACTGCAGGCTTGGTTGTTATCGATAATGCAAACGTGCTTCTTTGCTGTAGGGGACTCTACTGGAGACGCTGCCTAAAATGGACGCGGTGGCACAAGAGGACAAAACCAAGCTGCTGAAACAAGCCTTTCTGGAGTTCTGCCGGTGAGCAGCTCTCACACACACACACACACACACAGGCATGTAATGTCCGCTCTAGATCCCAGCTTACTGTCACTTACTGTATTTGTTGTTTGTCCGCAGCAATCGTGTAATGGAAGCCCAGAAGATGACGGACGAGCTCTTCCCCGATGATGGAGAGGGCGGGGCAGGAGCAGAGCTAGACGTGCTGGTGACTCAGATCGACTTGGACCTGGTGGACGATTACCCTGCGTCGGATCCCCGCTGGGCCGAGTCCGTGCCTGACGGTGAGGGACAAGAACCTGAGCTGTTGCGAGATCTTCCTCCTGAGTTGCGTTCTCTGTATGTATTTTCCGTCATGCCTTACGCTCACGTGTGTTTATATACTCCGCCTTCCAGAGAACGCCGGCTTCTCTCTGACTTCGCTGATCCTGCTGCACCAGCTGGAGGACAAAATGAAGGCTCACCACTGCTTCATGGACTTCCTGCTGCAGGTGACTCTTCAGCGTTCTGGTCTCTCCTGGAGACATGGAAAAAAAACGCAGACTTTGTAAACAAACTTCTCTCCTCTTGTCTCTCAGACCGGGCTCCTGGACCGGCTCTCCTCGACGACGGTGCGCTCGTCTCCCATGGCGACCCGGCTGTTGCTATGCGAGCATGCGGAGAAGCTGTCGGCGGCCATCGCGCTGAAGAACCACCACAGCAAACAGCCAGAGCTGGTGAACGCCGCCATTGCCGCCACGCTGAGGAGGAACGGCGCCAGGGTGCCCTCCAGCCTCACGCCCGCGGATGTCTTCTTTAGAGAGGTAACGATGTTACGTGAAGATTGAAGATTCACACCTGTTGGAAAGGGGGAGGAGGGGGGTGTATTATTATAATTATACATTAGAATAATTGCAGTATAATTTTTTTCAGTATTGTTTCTCTCTTGTCTGTGTATGTGTGTGTGTGTGTGTGTGTGTGTGTAGGTGTCTCAGATCTCGTCGATCTTCGAGCCCCTGCTGGACGAGGAGGAGAGGTGTCTGAAGGAGAACGCCGTGACCTCTGTGAAGTGGGCCGAGGTCGTCCTCAATGTCAACCTCATCGTCAAGGTGAGGCGGAGTCGTCTAGCGTTGGCTCCAGTGAGCATGTGAGGTGAAGCCTCGTTTAGCCTCATCAGCCAATAGTTTCACCAAAACATTCATTTTATTTTTTACTTTCATTTTAAGGACGCGTTGCATTGCTGCCATCTAGTGGACAACTTTTGTGTAGCGACTAGATCGTAACGTCGTAAGCGGCACAAATAATACAAACATGCAGCTGCAAGTAACGTAGTGTTACGTCGAGTGTGAAGATCCACTGTTCCTGTTCTGCACGTAATCACCGTCTCTGAATCCCAGAGGAGTAACTAAAGATCTAGGAGAGAATGGAAATGTGAAGAACAAATGTCAAAGTCCTTTTTTTTATTTTTATAAACATGAGCATGAATACAATGAGCAAGCCACAGTGTGGAATATTTGTATAGATTATATAAATTCGCCAGTCAGTGTTAAGGATTCGATACACAGATCAATGATTAAAAAAAAACACAATAGAGGAGGGAAAGAAAAAAACAAGAGATGGAAAAAAAACATTAGAATTTATTAGATAAATTGAGGTCGTTATTATAAACCAAAAGATTGTGTGTGCATTATAAAAAGGCGAAACAAAAACAATGAGTTTTCCTGAAACTTGAACAAAAGTCTCTACTGAAATGATTGTCACATGATAATGAGGCGTCATTTCTTGTTGCTCACGTGACTCTCCGAGGCTTTACCCGGACACGCCCCACAAGTTAGTGCGCCCTGACGATAAACGAGCGTGATTAGTAACAGAACACAAACACGTGCACACGCTCACATTCGACACACAGTGCATCACACTTAACGTGTCCAGATTGACATCATCGTTATTTATTTATTTATTTATTTATTTAAAAAAATTATTCCTTTTCTGCAGAATTTTGGGCTTTGTTTTATGTGTGTGTGTGTGTGTGTGTAGACTTATTATTATTTTGTGTAGATTTTGACCATTTGCGTGTGTGTGTGTGTGTGTGTTTCAGGACATGCTCCAAGCAGCAGTGCAGTACAGAGAGAGTAAAGCGTCACTCTACAGAGCAGCAGAAGGCGCAGCTGCGGAGCCTGAGTACATCCCCTGGACAGGTACACACACACACACACACACACACACACTCTGACTTAATTCTTTTCCAATAGCTTCTCTGACTTTGAACATCCTAGCATGTTAGCGTTAGCCTGACTCTTAGTTTTTTTGTACGTTAGTGTTTAAAAGTGTGATGTGAAGCAAAGGCTGCAGCTGTGTAACCATGACAACGATCACGAATGATGGTTTTAATGGTGCATGGTTGTTCTATTAATCCTGCCATCAGATTATTTATTTAATTTTACACCGAAAGATGTTTACACGCTAACGTGTTTGGAAATGAATTTAAATGAAAAATGAGACGTAACCATAGCAACCAGTGCGCTTTGGTAGCTTACTGGCGTGTAATGTGGATTAAAAGGAGATGTAAATGAAGTTAAATCTTTGCTCTCTCTCTCTCTCTCTGGTCTGTGCCGCAGCGTCGGGTGGAGTGGGCGGAGTCCGTACCGTCATCTCCCGACAGCACGACGTGATCCTGCGCAGCGTGTATCCTCACGCCGACTCGGGGCTCCGTAACGCTCTGAGTGAACAGCTCGTGGCGCTCCTGGACTCGCTGCTCGGCGGCTACGTGGCCCAGCTCAACTCCCTGCGTCGCCCCGGGCGACAGGACCGCTACGACGCCCTGGAGATGGAGTACACGCAGCGCCGCTCCGAACTGCTCTCGCCGCTACGTGAGTTCTCAGGTTATAGAGCGACTTTCACGTGTAAAGCCTGTCTAAGGGGACGAGCGCGCGCCAGACGATTATCTTTCTCTTACCCTGGAACAGAATTTTACAGCTGTGGAAATTTCATTATAATAACAGTCGATATGAAATGAACTGACATGACTCAATTTGACTGACCCTAGAATTTGACCCTCGATTTCCAAAACATGCTGATGAACCAGCAGGTGGCGATAAAACCGTAACAGTAAATCCATGCAGGCCAATCAGACGCCTGTGATAAAAGTCACACACACACTGATGTCGTACACAGGAGACACAGCGCATGCGCAGGATAGAAGAAGCGTTTTTAAACGCATAGAGAAACCAAATCTGTGTGTGAACAAGGCCTACCTTATTAGCTTTTAGCACATGTGCTTGTTACTCATTCATTCTATATAAGAATGAATGAATCTACTGTATATTTCTCTATAAGAAATAATGATTTTATGATGATGCACATGGGTTTACATCATCGGTTTGCATTTGTACAGTTATATAGTCGAAAGTGAGAAGAAAAAAAAAACAGTTCTGCATGGTGACAAATCCTAAAAAAAAATAAAAATAATCCTAAAAATGTAGAGTAGCTCTAAAGCGATGAAGCTGAACATTCCACGTGTGTCATTTCTGTTTCACTATATATATATATGTGTGTGTATGTGTGTGTGATTTTTAGTGGAGCTGGGTCAGTATCAGTGGGTGGCAGCTCTGGCTGAAAAGTACTGCGATTTCGACATCCTGGTGCAGATGTGCGAGCAGACGGACAATCAGACCCGCCTGCAGAACTACATGACCAAATTCGCTGACCAGGTAACGCTGACGAGGTTCTCCCCCTCCCACCCCACCACTGTCACACCCCCTCCATCTCTCCCCCTCGTCCCGTCACCCTCCGTCACATCACCATCTCCCTCAACTCTCTTCATCACATACAGCACATTTGTTCTTAATGTTTATAAAGGACTGATCAGAACAGGGTGTAAGGTCCGGTGTCTCGTGTGTGTTTCCTGTAGAACTTTGCGGACTTCCTGTTCCGCTGGTACATGGAGAAGGGGAAGCGAGGGAAGCTGCTGTCTCAGCCCATCGCGCAGCATCAGCAGCTCGCCAGCTTCCTGCAGGCCCACGAACACCTGAGCTGGCTGCACCACATCCACGTCCAGGACTTCCAGAGTGTACGACACACACTCACACACACACACACACCTGTTCTAAAGTTTTACACTTAGAATTACACTTTAGATTTTAACTTAAAAGCGCTCTTAGCAGGAGAAACATTCCATCCAGTTATTGGAAAATATTTATTTTTTATTTTTATTTCAAAGAAATTCCATGTGTTTGTTAAAACAACACACTTCATGATGTTTTCAGAAAACTATATGACCTCGTGATTATAACAATTAATAACATATTAATGAAAGTTTATCAATATTAGTCTAAACAAGGACAGAAATGCTGTGAAAAAAATTGTTCTAATCATAAAAGATGAGAAATTATTTTTAATTAGGCATTATTTTGTTCTAAGGTTTTTAAAGACAATGAAATCCTTTATATTTATACGTCTGTATATCTATTACATCATATCATATAGTGACCTACAGTACATATGAGTTACGTACAGTATATCAGGAAACACCTTACTGAAGGTATGACGTGGAGTGGGCGGAGCTTAAAGCATCATCCAGCGTATTAGAAAATGTTTTAGTTACAAACCTTACAGCTTTTCAAACGGAAACTTTTAGACCAATCAGTGTTACAAGTGGCGTTCGAGTCAAACCGGGACTTTAAAAAACCCGGTGCGGTGGTGAGACTCAGTAAAATGTCCTCGGTGCTTAAAGGTTTTAAATAAGGACGTACGTCTGCGAATGAGGAGAGTCAAACCCGCGAAAGATGGACGTCACCAATTTGTGGAAGAGACGCCACATCTGTCTGTGTGTGACCTGTACACACAATCATTCACCGGCACCGCTTACAATCATTACAGGAGCTCAGCTGGGAGTCTCGCCACATACAGTCCTGATCTCACTCTAAGACCTTTTCACATCTAAGGAGTTCCTGGGAGGCCGGGGTTTTAGACGTGAATCAGACAGGCGGTCCGATCATGGCTTCACGGTGGTGTCCCGGCACTACTGAGAAGTGTATTAGTGTATCAGGGGGATCATATATGGAGGAATAATAGGAGTTTTTTAACTCTTAGGAATGTGCTCTGTACAATCAAAAGTCCCGGTTTGACTCGAACGTCCCTTGTATCAAACATCTCTCTGCTGAACATCGTGTTTTAAAGGAGGTAGCTTTTTAAAATGCGGATGTTTTTTTTTGTTTGTTTTTTTTTGAGGGATAAACCAGTGAAGTGTGTGTGTGTGTGTGTGTGTGTGTGTGTGTGTGTGTTTTCCCCCTGCAGGCCCACCACACCCTGTACAGTCAGGCCAACACAGAGACGCGCTACTTCAGCAAGAAGAAAACACTCCTAGCGCTCAGCAAACTCACAGCTCTGGCCTCGAACATGCCCGAACCCCTGCAGCGCAAACACGTAGACGGTCAGAGTCTCGAAAGTTTGTGCACCCTCGTGTACAGTGGAACATGCACTCTGGATTTAAGATCATGAGGTTTCCCTGTGCTGTTTTCGCTGATGTGTGTGTGTGTGTGTGTGTGTGTGTGTGTGTGTGTGTGTGTGTGTGTGTAGACATTGTGGAGCAGGAGCGCTTTCTCCTCCATCAGGAGACTCTTCCGAAACAGCTGCTGGAGGACAAGCAGCTGAACCCAGACACCATGCCTCTACTGAGTGCACATAACCTCATTGATGTAAACACACACACACACACACACACAATCCAGTTTAGCGTATTTCCATACACACTCTTGTCTTGTCTTCTTACTCAGCTTGGTGAAACTTGTTTCTTCCTGTGTGTGTGTGTGTGTGTGTGTGTGTAGCTGTATATATGTGATGCAAACCGCAGTGCTAATGAGTACGACTTCAAGAAAGCCCTCGACCTGCTGGAGTACATAGACAAGGTAACAGATTCGTGTGTGTGTGTGTGTGTGTGAGAGAGAGAGAGAGATTCCCTGTATAAGCTGTAGTTCTTCATGTCTGTAGGAAGACGCAGTGGACAATAAGGACCTGAAGTGTGCGATTTTCAGCAAAGCTTTGAAGAAAGACTGGAACGAAAAGTAAGTCTCTCTCTCTCTCTCACACACACACACACACACACACACACACTTGTGTCCCTGTTTCTTTCTCACTTAAGATTTGAGATTTCAAAGTTGCTTTATAGGCGTGACAAATGTGCACATTTACATTATCAAAGTTAAAAATAATTTAAAAAATAATAATAATAATTGTATAAATACACAGATTTTATAAACCCCTTATAAACCCCTATAGCACCCACCCCGCCTCTCCCTTACTCCAAACCGGCTTTACATGTGTAAAAAAGGCTAGACGCCAGGCTTATTTTAAAAAAAAAAGGAGAGAAATGAAAAAAAAGAAGCTGGAAGTTTTTTGGTTCTGCGTGCAAAAAAAAGGGAAAAGAAAAAAACAACCAATTAAATAGAAAGGGAATCAAACTATAAATGTATATGAAGAAATTGAAGGAAGGGCCCCCACACCTGTTGAAATCTCGAGTCTGAATAACGGATTGAGTAGTGGATCTTCTCCAGGGACAAACAGGACATAACATCTCTGAGCCACTGGCCGAGAGTGGGTGACGCAGCATCCTCGTCACTTGAATAAAAGAGAACGCCTGGCCAGGAGTGTCGCAAAGGATAATAAACTGTTTAGCTGGAGTTAGACACCTATCTTCCTCTCCAGTGATACCAAAAAGAGCGATCAGAGGGTCTGGTTCAAGGTTACATTTCAATATGTACGACAAGGTTTTAAAAACATCTCTCCAGACGGTTTCCCAATTCGGGCATGTCCAGTACATATGAATAAGAGACGCCTCTCCGGTTTAACATCTATCACAACAAGGATGGACGTCTGGGTAGAAATAGGAAAGCTTAAGTTTGGAGAAATGAGCCCTGTGTACAACCTTAAACTGTAAGACTGCCTGTGATGTTGACTACTATTTCTAATCATTTTGATTCATACACATTTTTTCACGTTTCCTACAAATTTACATAATTTCCTTTGATTGCGTAAAGCTGCTTTGTGACGATGACGATTGTTAAAATTGAATTGCCAAAAAAAAAACATTCATTTAGATGTATTCGCATGGAATTTAATTGCACACACATGAGCACTTTTTAAAAAATATACAGCGCCATCTGTTAAATTTTATAATGAATTAATTTCCATAAAACAAAGCCTGTATGTTACCTCAAGCTCGGACAAATACACCTGTGAAAACCACATTAAAATCGATTCAGTAGTTTTTACGTGATGCATGCACAAACAGACAGACAGACGGACAAAAATTCAAAAAAACATCTTGATGTGTCTCTAAAAATGATTTTTTATTTTTTTGCAGATATCTTCAATGTACAGACACGCTCATGTAACAGTTTTATTAGATGTATAGATATTTACAACAAAATAAAGACATTTACGGTATTTTTGCAGTCAATGACAAAGTGACACTTATAAAAACTTGCGGGGGGGGGGAGCAAAGCAAGGGTAGAAATAATATTATTATTAATAATAATCTCTCTCACTTACACACACTCTGTCTCTCGTGCTCTCTCTCTCTCACTCTCTTACAGCTGTGTGTGTGTGTGTATATATATGAATTGATTAATCGTGGTGTGTGTTTCTGTCTGAACTCCAGCTGGTCAGCGTCAGACAGCACAGACGATCCTCTGGAGGCGGCTCGAGACAGCATCTTCGTTAAAATTCTCCAGAAACTCATTCAAGAAGGTAAGAGTCCGAGTGTCTGTTAACGTTTTCGTTTTATTTTAGTCTCTAAAGCGCGTGTGTGTGTTGTATATGTTACCAGGTGTCCCTCTGAAGGACTATCTCCCCGATGTGAAGGAGCTGCTGCAGGTGGACGAGCTGGACGCTCTGAAATCCAAACCCTTCTTCGAGTTCTTACTGAGAGCAAACTACGAGCACTTCGTCCAGTCGCAGATGTGACCTGCCGCTCCTCTTCTCCACTTTCTGTCCTCCACTCTCCACTTTTTTTTTGTTCTCGTTGTTTATTTTTTCGAATAAATAATGTATTTGTCTATCACTCTGGTTTGTCTTCTCTGAGCTCAGTGGTATTCGGTCACGATGATGTCACAGGTTGTCACCAGTTCTGTAGCCAGCACGTCCAGGTAGCACGAAGTGCACTATGTAATAAGTGTACTTGGAAGGTTTAAATAAAGTTGTGTGATGATTTCTAAATAAAAATAACACCCCCCACCCCCCACATACCTATAAAACACATGTATTTAATTTAGTAGTTTCTCTGCTCTGTAACGTTCCCCTGTGCTTACTCACTCCCCCATAACCCCCATCACACACACATACACACACTTGTTTTTCTGGCGACAGCTGATCTCCTCTCAGTAGGTAAAGGACAGCAGATGTCTTCACACCCCTGTGTCTCTGTCCGTCCCTAAAAATAGTGCGGAGGAGGGTTTAAATCAGGCGCCTGTGTGATAACCCTGAGTTCTGTGGTCACCCTATATGGGTGTGTCGTGCTCTGTCACACAGGGAGGTCCGGTCTGCCCTCTCTCTCTCTCTTTCTCTCTTTCTCTCTTTGCAGGAAGTGAACAGACTTCTTTAAAAAGCTGGAATTCCTGCCCCGAGCCCAATCGAACCAGTTTTAAAGAAAAGAATGCAGGTATTGTCCTGAAGGACGTCTAAATAAAGCTGGTTTTACTGTGGGACATGACATTATTACATGAATTATTTTTAGGAATATTTTATATATATGTTACTCTGTACTGTGCATATTATAGAATGATGCACCACATGGCATGCTGTTCTAGGAAAATAATCCACAATGTGGCCAAATCTAGTAGATTATCTAGTTATATCGACACATCCTGAAGTGCTTTATTCCTCACAAACAACAGCAGCTGCCCGAGGTTTACAACTCACGACGCCATTCTGTGTTTGGTTTTTTTTTTGGAAGTTAAGGTGAGAGAAGTTGGTTCCTGTTCTCACTTGTGTTATAGCAGCTGGAACCAGCTGTTCTCTCGCCAGCCTAATAAACACAGTCATGTTACAGAGAGACTACAAAGCATACACTCTTCTACTGTACTTTTGAAGAAAAATTGGAGAATCCTTCCATAAATAGTAAAGAAATGATCTCCTCACCATAGCGACGTTCTCCGTTTTTAAATAACAATTTACAATCTAAAACAGCCTCATGGGTCCATTATTACACTTAGATTACTAGTTTATGATATACAGCATACAGTCTCTATGTCAGTATCGAGTTTTAAAACAACCCTCCTGTTCTATCCAGGATTGGGACGAGCATTCAGGATGGCGGACTTTTGGTATCAAATCTCTGCATGGCACCAAAGAGCCACCAATGAGTGTTAAAGGGTTTGTTCAGTGTAACAGTACTAAAAAAAATAACCATGCCAGGTGGAGTGAATAAAATTGATTATTAATTATACTGGGAACAGGATCATGGACACCCATGTCTCAAAGGGAATCAAAGTCCAGTCTGATCCCACTGAAAGGTCAAATCTAGCCATGACGGAACGTCACCAGAATACCCAGTGCATCCCTGCCCATCACACACTGGGCCCAGCATGCTAAGTGCCAAAAGCCAGCAACCCAGCCTCCAAACCCCCCAGATCCCAGTTCGATTGAGGAACCCATGGGATGCACCAGGCAAACAAGTCCAATCCACAGGGGCCAGAACTCAAAGGTTCCAAAACCCACTGGCACCAAACATCACCAACAGCACCATTCCCTCCCTGGAAGTCACTTCACAAGGTGGCACAAGGGGAACCCAACATCTATGTGGATGCAATGTTAATGGTTACCGGTGTCAAAATGTTTTACCCCGACATTTTACCCTGACGGCCCCTGACTTGGCAGCACTGATTCCTCCTCTAGTGCTTTAGATTGTTCTTGACTTTGTGTGGTGTTCAGTCTGATTGTGTTCCATCTCCTATACTGTTAGATATGAAACCATCTTACAGACAGCTGCCTATGGGTCCGGACGTTTGGCTCACCCTGTACATGGGACACACACCACAGATGAAGAGCGTACTGTACACTGCACTCATCGCTTGTTTCTACCCGCAAATACTTCATCCTAAAAAGCAGATCCACAGCGATGCATCACATTTCCATACTGTCGTTTCTGGAAGTAAACTTGGCTCAGCTGAATCGATGTACATCAACTCAGTGTCAAATAATAAATGCTGTAACAGCCATAAAAGGCGAACAACATAGAACCCGAGTCTGACAGTACAGTATGTCTGGAACCACACCATGTTTAAGATACGTTTATGGTTTTGGGATGTTATCCATGTTATAATCCTGCAATCCGGTAGGTATAGAGGATCCTGTGCATCACTCTTTGTCTTATACACACATTACCTGCTTGTCATGTATGTCAGCTTGTTTACTCACATTTTATTTCTAGTAATAAAATAAATCGTTACCATCCAACCTGTGAGGCTTTGGCGTGATGGTTCTGCCATGTTGAACACTGAACAATGAAAGAATGTTTTATGAATTAAAATATATCCGCTTGGATCTCTCTAAGGGAAGTTTGATCTTTACATGCTTTATTCATCCATCCATCCATCTAGGAAACTCTGTAGTCCCCAACTAAGGCCCATGGAGGCCAATGGTGACCATTGTATTTATTCCTATTTTTACGACCATGGTAGGACCTGCAATCAACATTCACAAGCTCATTCTCACACTACCACAATTTGGGAACACCAATTCGTCTAATCTGCATGTCTTTGGACTGTGGGAGGAAACCCACAAAGCACAGCAAGAACATGCGAACTCCATGAGCACAGACCCTGAGGCGAGACTCACACCTGGACCCTGGAGGTGCAAGGCGACAGTGCCAACCACTACACCACCGTCAAGGCTGCAGGTTCTATCCCGAACCCGAAGGAACACAGTGTGTCCTCATACGAAACAGTTCCAAGTAGAATGGTTTTTAGAAAGCTTGAAGCAACTTTTTTTTTCATCTATTGAGCGTTGTTTCTGTTGGAGAATCGAATTCAGTTGTATTTGTAAACGGCAAAACATGGAATTGGTGCTAAAATGTTTCTCACCTAGGTGTAGTGTAATCTTTTAATGATCTTAACTGCCATCCAGATGAAACTTGGCCAATTTAGATTTCACATAAAAAGACATAAACCTGAAAAAAGGTGTATTATTCTAAAATGATAAAGATATTGCAACAAGAATTTGACATGGTTACGGACACTACACATTTGAACAGGTCGTGTGCTTATGGAATCTTAGAGCGATTTTATTAACAATGCTTATAAGCAATATAAATAATGAGCATTTTAAAAGATTATTGTTTGAAGTAAAAAAGTATGACGCTGAAAAATGGCCATATTGGGGGCCATATAAAATTATCTCTCCAAAACGGCTGACGTTAGCAACTTGAAATCTTTAGCGAAGCGAGATTAGTCACTTTAATGTTACATAAACTTTAGAAGTAGCTTCTTTGGCCACACACATTTTCTGTATTATATGTTTAACCTTATTTTTTTTTTTTTAAAGCACCCATATTGTGTTTTGGCCGATAGCGTGTTTAACTGTGGTCATTGTTGCAAAGTAACTTTACAGAATTAAAAAACGATGATAATAAATTAGAAAACATATAGACTCGAACTATCAGAATGCCCCTGAGGAGCAAAGAAAGGGTGACAAAGAAAAACTCCCGGAGATGACAATAGGAAGAAACCTGGAACCCGTCCTTATTTGGGTGTACTGCGTTTGTGTCTATACATATACACACATCTTCAAATAATAATAATAATAATAATAATAATAATAAAGTTTTAGCACAAATATTTTAAACACTGGATTTGGTGAAGTTTGTTCTTTGTAGTTTGTAGCTTTTTTAATTGTTATTGTTTTAGTTAACTTCAAAGATATGACAGTAAAGGACTGTCTCTTTGTTGTTGTTATATGTAACTATAATCAATTAAAAAGTTTCTAAACTGTTTTTAAAAATTATTATAAACAATAAATTGCTGTGATGTAAGAAGAATAAAGAATTTCAGGGAAAGCATTTCAAAATGAGGAGGAAGCGTGTTTAATGCATTTTTATAAGAGCTTTAATCCTTATTTCACATCATTTTAAGTCACATACAGGACGAGGATAAAGTCCGTCCTTAAATAAATACAACCAAATCTTGGTGAAAATATTAATGCTGTGACATTACATTAATAATATATATATACATTGCAATCAACTGCATGTTCATACTTCGGTTTGAAAGTCTTTATCCTCACACTGTACATTGTCTTTTAAATAAACAATACTCATGTGTAGAGTTTGTATGAAAGACATTTGCGCTGGAATGTCCAGAGCCGCAATCTGATCCTGTCTCTTGTCCTTAACTAAAGTTAACCTTCATTGATCAGATCATGAACACTGCCCCTGTGTGACACTCCAGACCCCCGACTCGTCCATACACGGTTACAGTTCACCACACACACATACTCACTCACTCACACACTTGGTATCGGGCTCTGGAGCTCCATATATGGCCCGGCGTGAGCGTCTATAGGCACCGGGTGGCTGTCCCGAGCATGTGGCCCCCGCAAAGTCCCCAAATATGGACGCCGGGATTCCTGCGGGGTACGCACACATTCCTGACGCCTGGAGGCGGGGACAACGGGGGAGCACAGGGGTATAAGAGCAGCCACTGCTCACTGTTTGTCTGTAGCTGGAACCAGTGTCCAAAGCGCCATCCAGATTCTCTCTGCAGCGGGGACGAGCACGGGTAAGAACCGGGAGTGTGTGCAAGCTCAGCCAATCAGAAGGACTACTCTCTCAATAGGATTTCTTCGTGAAAAGGATTTTAAAAGAAATCTAGGATACTTTCTTTCTCTCTAGGCTACTTTTCTTCTTTAGCAATGGAAAGAAGCCAGTCTTCAAATCCATATCTTTTTATATTTTAATGGAGCTAACAGGCTTCTTAGGACATTTGGACCAAAAAAAAAAAAAAACTGACTAAGAGCCAAATTGATACTTTACTGGTTACTGAATTTAAGGCTAGGGTTAGATTTAAGTGGTATGTGAGTGCTTTATTTCTCATAATGTGCTTTTATTTCAGAAATCCATTCAACATGTGTGATGACGAAGAGACTACCGCACTGGTGTGTGATAACGGTTCCGGTCTGGTGAAGGCTGGGTTCGCCGGTGATGACGCCCCCAGAGCTGTCTTCCCCTCCATTGTCGGTCGCCCTCGCCATCAGGTAGGTCCTGGAATGTTATACAGATTTCCAGTGCAGACAATGGGCAGAATGGCAGACCCGTTCCTCAAACGTTCTTTAGATGATTAAAGGTTGCATGTGTATAGTTTGTAGGGTTCTACAAGGAACCTTTAAAGGATACAAACAGAACATGCTTTTATTTAAGAGTGTAAAACAGGAAAATTTACATCCATTTAATACATCTAGTATAACCATTTATAATCCTTTGATACAAGTTTCCAATGGAGATAATGGGATGCATTCTGGTTGTCTGGTTGATCATGTTCCACTATTAATGAATCTAGTACAACGTAGACATGCAGATTAATGTGCTGTGCATAAAATACTTTTGTATGAATATGTCCTAATTGGTGGGTTAATTGGTTAAGGCTGAGGGTTACTGGGATACTGGTTGGGGGTTTAAGCTCCAGCACTGCCAGGCTTCCACCTTTGAGCAAGGCCTGTAGTCCTATCTGCTCCAGGGGTGCTGTATCCTCTCTGACCCCAGATATGCGAAATACAATAATAACATTGTGCTATAAAGTACATGCGACAAACAACTGAATTATTTTTTAATTAAATAATGCATTCCATTACTATCTGTCATTGACAGTTTTTCCACCAGAGACACAAATGCATCATGCTTTCCAGTTTATCGGCTTTCATTTTGACAGTAGTGTCTATAAATCTGACTGTGTTTCTTGTCTCTGTCCAGGGTGTCATGGTCGGTATGGGTCAGAAAGACTCCTACGTGGGAGATGAGGCCCAGAGCAAGAGAGGTATCCTGACCCTGAAATACCCCATCGAGCATGGCATCATCACCAACTGGGATGATATGGAGAAGATCTGGCACCACACCTTCTACAACGAGCTGCGTGTGGCCCCTGAGGAGCACCCCACCCTTCTCACAGAGGCCCCCCTGAACCCCAAGGCCAACCGTGAAAAGATGACCCAGATCATGTTTGAGACCTTCAACGTCCCCGCCATGTACGTGGCCATCCAGGCCGTGCTGTCCCTGTACGCCTCCGGCCGTACCACCGGTGAGTGTCACAACCGCCATGGGTTTAGGATTCACTTGTGTTACAAACATTCATAAGGAAACTTTCGACTCTTATGTGATGTTCTTAGTGAGCAATGGATGTACCAGAAAAATATGTACAAATCTCATTTATTAGAAATTAATATCAAAGACAGTTAAGGGTTCTTGGGATCTACTTGGATTTCTCTAAGAAGAAAACCACAGTTTTAAAGGAAATACTTGAAAGTTCTTCTAAATGATAAGCCGAAAACAAATAAGAACCAATAACTACAGGAGTGTTTGAGTAAAGTCTGTTTGGGGGGTTAATAAAAGCTTGTTACCTTTCCCCTGTAGTTTGCCTTGCAGGCAGTAGAGGGAGCCAAATGGTGCTTAGAAGTTGAAAATCACTCTTTAAAATGAGTCAATTTGACTGTGAGAGTTAATGGATACACACTGACCCTATGCTTGTCCACCCTGTTTAGGTATCGTGCTGGACTCTGGTGATGGTGTGACACACAACGTGCCCATCTATGAGGGTTACGCTTTGCCCCACGCCATCATGCGTCTGGATCTGGCCGGTCGTGATCTCACCGACTACCTGATGAAGATCCTGACTGAGCGTGGCTACTCTTTCGTCACCACAGGTGTGTGTGTGTCATCTGATAAAAGTCTCCTGGGTGAAGCTGAAATACTGAGACTTCATAATTCACAAATTATTAATGTATTTCTTCTGTTACAGCTGAGCGTGAGATCGTGCGCGACATCAAGGAGAAGCTATGCTACGTCGCCCTGGACTTTGAGAATGAGATGGCCACCGCTGCCTCCTCATCCTCCCTCGAGAAGAGCTACGAGCTTCCCGACGGTCAGGTGATCACCATTGGCAATGAACGTTTCCGCTGTCCAGAAACTCTCTTCCAGCCATCCTTCATTGGTACGTTCCATAACAAGTTTTTTAAACCTTCTTCTTTATAATAGAGTTAAAAGTAAACCCTGCTAACTTATTCACTGCGTGCAGGTATGGAGTCCGCTGGCATCCATGAGACCGCCTATAACAGCATCATGAAGTGCGACATTGACATCAGGAAGGACCTGTACGCCAACAACGTCCTGTCTGGTGGCACCACCATGTACCCTGGTATCGCTGACCGTATGCAGAAGGAGATCACCGCCCTGGCTCCCAGCACCATGAAGATCAAGGTACCAGACAAAAGGATATATTTTTTCTAATCCACTGTAGTAGATTCAATCATTAAATCGAAAGTATAGGTGACTATGCCTGTTCTTTACCATTGTACCAAATGTGAAACAATCCGAAAACTCACAACCTAAGTTTTCCTCCAAAATCCAACGTATTTGCAGAACGATTCCTCAAAAGTTCCTTAGAGGATTAAAGGATTCATGTTTAATTTTTAGGGCTTTACAAATAATCCTTACGTAGGATGAGCAAGGCAGGGGTAACGCAGTGGTTACGGCATTGGACTAGTGATCAGAAGGTCCCAGGTTTAACCCCAATACCAGCAAGTTGCCACTGTTGGGTGCTTGAGTAAGGCCCTCAACTGCTCAGGTGTATAAAGAGATAAAAATGGAATTATACCTGGTAAATTTAAATACTTTGTCTAACCAACATATCCAGCTTTCACAAACATGTTACTGTGTTTCGTGCCAGAAATTGATCTTGTTCCTCTTCCCTTTGCAGATCATCGCTCCCCCTGAGCGTAAGTACTCCGTCTGGATCGGTGGCTCCATCCTGGCTTCCCTGTCCACCTTCCAGCAGATGTGGATCAGCAAGCAGGAGTACGATGAGGCCGGTCCCAGCATCGTCCACCGCAAGTGCTTCTAAGTTCTCAGCCTCTACTGGACCAAGCTTTCGCTCAGGAATTCACCATCGCCAGTTTCTGAGCTGTTATTATTTTATAACAGCTGTTTCCTTCCTCCTAGTTTACAAACACACCAACGTCAGGGGGTTAAAATCAAGGAATCATGCTGACTCTGTTGTGTGGAGATGATTTACCAAAGACTGTAATGTTGATTTTATGTGAAAGAACCAGGTCACCGCATTATTGGCACCAACCATCAGTGTCAGTAAGCTATTAAAGCAGTGTGAAACTGACATTTACGGGGTTGGATGGGGCACAATAAGGCCCGGGGGAACAAACTTGCCATGCTTCAACAATGCAAAGCTTCCTTTTAAAATAGCTCTACTGTCCATCTGATTGCCTCAAGTCGTTTTTCTGTTTCTGTCCATGTTTTTTTTTCTTTTCAGTCCAATGATCAAGAAAATAATGCAACAAATAAGAACAATAAATTATCTATTTTTGAACATCGTTGTTTTTGTGGTTGCTGATTCCTAGCTTGTAATAAGTTTGCAAAAAAAAAAAAAAAGGTTAGCTCTTTTGCCTCGCACCTTTAAGTTGAGGGTTAGAATCTCCTCTCCTGTGAGTATAGGTGGAGTTTGCTTGTTCTCCATATACTTTGTGGGTTTCCTCTGAGTACTCTGGTTCGCCCCTTAAACTCAGACATGCTGATCGGTGTTTCCAAATTGCCCATAAAATATGACCGGGTGTATTAGAGTATGTTTGATACCCCGCACTGGGTGTCTCCTGCCTTTGTGACTAGATGTATTTACAGTAATGTTATGAGTATGTTATCAAAAGGTATACAGAAAACCCCAAGACTAACTGTTTTAATTAATTGCCTAAAAAATCTGTCTGTCTGTGTGTCCGTTGAGCTAGATTTTGTCACAGCTTCACATAAAACTGGCTGGACAGAATTTCATGAAACTTTTGCAGTCATTAGATATCTGCCTGAAGTTTAACCTGCACCATAGATGAAATCAAAATGTTAACTAAAAGTGATGTTAGGAACAGTTATGTGCCGGACTTAATAATCTACTTTACAATAAGCTACTAATACGCTACTGTCTCAATGTAAACAAACACCTGCACCAATAGATATTAATTAGAAAAGATAAACTGAATATTTGTACTGGGATTAGTTCATATTTTCACTTTGGCTGAAATACCAGCGCTGTAGTGGTATAAGTGAATTTTAACATGGTGGAGCTGTTTTAAGATAAAAAAATGTACATTTGTCAATTTCTCATCTCAGTTTCTCATACAGGGAGTGTATTTGGCTGATGTTGAATGAAGTACAACTATAAGTCCAAAAACAAGGCGTAACCATAAACTTTTCTATATCGTTGACTGTAATAAGTTGAATTGACAGAAGATAAAAAAATTTTGCTGTGAACATGGTACATATTGTACAATTTCCCAATATTTATCCACCGATCCAGTGGAAATCAATAGCATATAATTTTCTTGTACCAAATACAATGTCGTAAAATTACAGTGTTAAAAAATTAAGAGTTTTATCTTTGTTGTGGACAGACATGTACGTGGGCTTCAACCTTAAATAATAATATCACTGATTACATTAAAGCTGATCAGATTATTCTTAGCTTTAAAACCTTTTGAACATTTCTACAAACACTTTAACCGTCAACGACACGACATACTAACACCAGTTGATCATTACGTCATTCAGAAGCTCATTCCTCATCATCAGTTACATCATCAGGTGCGCGCGCTCACGCGAGGCTCGTATTTAGAAAAAAAAAAAAAAGAACAAGAACCACAACACGCGCACGAGCGCGCGCGCGCTCTACTCTCGCGCATGCGCACGGCGTAGTAGTCGGGGCGCGACATCATCCTTTGCTGCTGGTGCTGATGCTGCTGGTGATGCTGTAAACACCCCCTGAGCTGCTTCTCCTACCTGTTCGCCTGGGGCAAAAATACCGGAGTGATTTCTGTAAGGATCCCCGAGCAGAGTGAGAGGATATGACGCGGAGAGGAGTGTTTGGTTTAAGCTTTAATCTCGGAGCTTAAAGAGGCCAAAGAGGTAAGAGCTCAGCTGTTTACATCCTCAAACACAGCACAGGTGGTGCAGAATGGACACAGGTTCAGCATCAAGTGTTATATATATATAATAGAAATAAACTAATATATAAAAAATATATACTAAAATATTTATATACATAAACTAATAAACTATATATATATATATATATATATATATATATATATATATATATATATATACACATTTGTATGTGTACATTTTATTTCTGTTCATGCATATGTATACACCTGCTTATATATATACAGTATATACTTATATAAACTTATATAAGCAAGCTATGAAGTATTCATGCATATGAAATATGAACAAATACTATCATATATAATTTAGAATAGAATAGAATAGAATACATAAAATATACTTTACAAGGTGGTTGGGAATTCCTATATACTGTATTAGGATCCATACAGAAATAAAATCCAATCACTACGAGAGCAGTGTAACACGAGCCTACATACTGTCACTGAGCATGGAAAGGCTGTGTATGTATTATGTAAGACATAATAAATAAATAATTGCTAGAAGCACGCCGGGTTCTGCTGCTGCAGAGAAGCCGGATTCCTGTTCCTTTCCTGTCCATCAGTGTCCAGCTCCCTTTTACCTTTTACTTTATCTTTCATACCTGTTCAAGGTGCTCGCCGCCTTCAAATCCAGCCCAAATGACCAGCAGCACCAGCAACGCGGCCACTAAGAAGATCCGCACGGAGTACATGAAGAAGTACCGTGAGCCGAAATGGGAGATGTTTTCCAAATGCTACCAGGACTCTGTGAAGTACAGGCTCAGCCGCCGGCTGATGGAGCAGATGCACCGGCCGCTGTTCGGGGAGGGATGGGACAGCGGATCAGACTCCAGCGGGAGGTCCAGCCCCAGGGTCAGAAGGGTGACAGAGTCCTCGAACCCACCTCAGTCCTCCTCCGAGAGTGCAGAGGTGACCGCGGAACAGGACACGGACAACGCGGTGCACAACTCACTACCTGTAGGTACGTACTGTACCTCAATCCCGGCTCACCTGGAGCATGAAATCTTTTTAACCTAGAAAGAATAGATTGTGTTTGTGATATTAACATGACTGATTGAGAAATGCTCACAGTTTTAGAAAGAGGCTAGCTTTCTTTGACTCCAGGATAGTGTGGGTTTGGACTTACAGTATGAATCTCATACCTAGAAACCTTTAAACGATATGTTAAAAGACATAACAAGAGCTTTAGAACTTTTACTCAAAGAGTTACTAAAAGGTTTATACTTGGTGATATCACTGCCGTGACAAAAGTACAATTTAATTACAGTTTAACAAAAAAAAAGCGTACGAAATCAATTGCTCAATTCTTTAAAATTGAAAAATACTTTTGTTGAAATTTAAAAGGTACATCTCCCAATGTGCCAAATGAGCTTGTAAATGTTTCCAACTTTATTTCTAATCTAATTAATATGGTCAAGCAGAAGACTAATTAAACTGATTTCAAGACTAATAATACTCAATTTAATATAATTCCACTTGGACTTGGACATGGGCATGGATTAATTATACAGAACAGTTTTTACACCAGAACAGTTAAAAATAAAATTGGACTCAAATTATAAATAGATAACGTCCCCTTTTCAGTGTGACCTAAGTTCCAAAGAAGCCATATTTTGTACAGTAGTTCTTTAAAAATAAGCCTTGTGTCGCTTTGGGACTAAAAATGAGCGGTGCAGTTTTGAAGGTGTCCAGGCATCCGGTCCTCAGCTGAGCTTTGTCCTGGTTACCACTGAAAGACAGTGGAGCTGTAACCTGGATGCATCAGGGTTATGATATTAATTGATTGTTGATTGTTGAGCATACAGTATATATGTGCAAGAAGAAGGATTGATTTTATACTCAGTTATCTGTGACTTTTTAATCAAGCGGTTATATCATGCATTTAAAAATAAGACAAATATTTAGCATTTGGATGTTATGCTTTGTTTGTTTCATACATGGAATTCACATGGAAATATGGCTTAATCTATACTGCCTAGCAAAAAAAAAAACTCACCAATTATTAGGCTTCTTCAATTAAAGAAAACAACTCAGTAGATTTTAAATTACTGTAACCCTTCAATACGTTATCAAAACTCGAAAGAATAGTGCTGAACCATCAACTTTGTGGAAGAAATGTGGCAGGAAAAAAAAACATGAATGGAGATATAAATATATAAATATTTAATAATATATAAATATCTCATACATATTTGGTGAAGTTGCATGGTAAAAAATCAACAGTAGAAATTTTTAATAGCGTTTACATACAGTATGCACACAAGGTGACGAGAACTTACAGGACTGGAAATAAACAGCTGCATGTTCATAAAAATCACATATTATTCAGACTGATCAGAAAACAGGTTTAGTTTGCTAGAGAGCATAAAGATGGAAACATTCCCTAAAAGAACGGTGGAAAAAGATCATGTGACCTGACGAGGCCAGACTGAGTCTATTCCAGAGTGATGGGCGTGTCAGAGTAAGAAGGGAAGCGCATTAAGCGATCATGCATAGTGTCCACTGTACAAGCCTCTGGAGACAGTGTTATGATCTGGGGTTGCTCCAGTCGCTCAGGTCTAGACTCAGCAATGTTATGTGCCAATAAAATGAAGTCAGCTGACGATCTGAATGTACTGAATGACCAGGTTATCACATCTATGGAGTTTTTCTTTCCTGATGGTACGAGTGTTTTCCAAAATTAAGATTGAGCATAAGGAATCATTTTCGCACATTGTTGGCCGTAATCAAAGCTAAAGTTGATTGAATGAAGTGTGCAACATTTTTCACCAGTCTGTATATTATCGTCACATATTTTCCATTATTTTCTCCAACTGTATGACCTTGGTCCAAAATAACTACTCAGTCTTTTCTTTTTATGAATCTCAGAGAACGGATACCAGCATGTCGCAGCTAACGGGCCATCTGAGCTCACAGTGAGACAGAGACACAGAGCTCCTCGATCTGAACCCAGTTTCCCTCAGCGTGAGCTCGACACGGACGACTCCACTGACTCCGTACTGAGAAAACCGACTCGGGCCAAAAGCCAGCCGCCGGCCAGTGCAGCAGCGAGAACCTCAACAACAGACAACAGACGCTCGAATATCCGCTGCGACTGGGCCGAGAGGAACATGGAGGCCAGGGAGAGGAGGAGGCTCAACATGAAAGGCTCGGCGTCCGCTGGAGAGGTGAGCACCAAGTCTGAGCAGTCGGATACGCAAAGGGGTGAGAATTTAAAACTGTGACTTAAATCGAAGTACCATAACGCTCTGTGAACATCCAGACTCCAGCAGGGATCACATCAGTTCTCCTTTCATACATTCTGAGCAGAACTAGCACTCCAGAGTGAAGTGTACCTTTAAAAATCTCTGTTCAGTGAAGCATCCAGGGACGCCAGACACACTGGATACTGTCACAGCTCTACAGGCCACATGCTTGTAAATTATTCAGCCTGAGCTGAGGTCGAGTTGGGTATCTAAGGTGTTCCATTCATTTAATTAGCAGCAGGAACAGAAAGAAGTTTCACTTGTTACTGCAGAAAGTCCTGACTAGAGCTGCAGAGATAGATGCACACACAACACTATTCCAGCCGGTCAACAACAAGGGGCATTTGTATTACCATTGGTTAGCTAGATCAGCTAGTGTTGCTGCCCTGGCATTGTGTGTATTTTCTGAGTTTCTGAAGGAGTACTATAGGGAGGGATTCATTTCATTGGTTGGGTTAATAATAGTTGAATTCAAATATCAACGATATTTCTTCTGTATAACTGACTCCTCCTTTAACTATCGACTGTATCTTCACAGATGAACACAACTCTAATAGCAACTTAATAAAAAAAATAATGTTTTTTTTTTAAAGTGTTAAAAATTTAAAAAGTAAGGCATAATATGATCGTTTTTTCTTGAACATGAGTTAAAAGTCTTGCTTGAATATATTCACGATTAGCTATAACATTAAATAACGTTACAGTTAAAGCCACGGTTTTTGGTTTCCCTTTTGCCACCAGAACAGCCCCATGAGGTATGCTGTAGTGTCTGGTGCCAGGACATTGGAAGTGGATATTTTGGGTCATGTGGGATGGGGCCATCTCGTAGGTGCTTGATCGGATTGGGATCTGGGGTTTGGAGGCCAGGTCAATGGCTTTGGGCTCTTTCCTTGCTGGGCCCAGTGCACGGTGGGCAATATACATTGTACATTGTACATTTGGTGCCTTTCTATCATAATTTCTTCTGCGGTTTGTGCTGCATTGGCTTTTTTTGTGGGATCGGACTGGATAGCCTAGCTTTTGGTTCCTGTGGGCATGGGTGAGCATCGGGTGCCCATAATCTGACACCATTTTACTGGAATAAAATTGATACCCAGTGTTCATGTTGTGGCTGATTGGTTTATACCAGTCCATTGCTTTTCATTGATTTTAACAAACCAGCTAGCTAACTGTTAGTAAACCTGCTTGTGCTTGTCTCAGGTTGACAAGATTGGAATTTCAGCATCAGAGTCTAAGTTTGCATCTGGATTGTCATGTTATTAGCAATTAATTAATTTAACAGCAGCCATACTATTACAACTGAAACTAGCAGTAGCCATGCTAACTAGCAGTTGCTGCTAACTAACTCCCCAGATCTTCATCACTAGCACCGGACCTTAAAGAGAAAGATGTGCCAAGCTGAAAATGTATTGGTTATACATCACAGTTATAACTTGAATAATTCATATATTTGGCATGATGGATAATGAGTTGGTCCCTGATTTTTTTTAATACTATACATGTTTAAAAAAAAAAAGAATAATGTTAGAGCTGTGGTCGTCTCAAAAACCAGCTTTCTAGACAGGTTTCTGTGCACAAACTCACCCAAAGTGACTGCAAAGTGAAAGTGAAAAATGTCATAGATGTGTTTATAGGATAGGTTTATTCCATGTATAAACTTTAAAGTAAATTTTTTTCTAGTGTAGTTGTGTTTCTGGTATTTCTCATTCCCATTCAGATCCACCGGGCTGATGTCGGGGTCCAGACATACCGTGACTCTGAAAAGCGCGGGAAGCTCTCAGAGCGCCGGAGAGCGAGATCAGCTGATCTGGAGAAGTTGCGACGGTCAGATTTTTCGGCAGCGGACGATCGCTGGATTACTGAATACATGCGCTGTTTCTCGTCCAGGCTAAGGTAAAAAAAAAAAAAAAAAAAAAAAAAAATATATATATATAATGTATATATATATATATATATATATATATATATATATATATATATATATAAAATCGCGTTCAGATTTTAGACTGATTCATCAATATTGAATCAAGCAAATTCAATGATAAATGTTTCTCCAACTGTATATTATGTGATGAAGGATTTTCTGTTTCAGTTGTTGCGGCCAGAACGGACTGGACCATGATGCAACCAAAAGACTTCCATTGTGCTTATAGCTTGAAACTCAGGACACATTTTTTTCAGTAGACGTTCTCGTAAAATCTTGCGTCTTGGCATCACCTTTTACTGGCCAAGTCCAGGTAAAATGTGGAAGAATGTAAAAAAACGAATGCTTCAAATACCCAGAAGAGGTGTTGATCCCACCCAAAACCTTCGATCTATCCTGAATGACATATCACTATTGGACAAAATTATTAATTTGTTTATGTTTTCCATTGATTTACAGTAGTTGAAGAAATCAGATTGCAAAATTCTGGTTGTTGAGAAATGGATATTACAGCCATGGATTTTGCTCATTTGCAACAAGTCCTGGTTAGCTAAGTTAGCTAGCTAGGAATAACCTCATAAGGGAATTTCCTGTGGCATGACTTGGAAGCTGCTAACTCTACAGTCAGTTACACGGCATGCCTCAGACTCTCAGTTTCAACGTCTTTGCAAGAATAACTCAAGAAGACCGCTTTTAAGATAAAACATGAGGACACTTTTACGGGTTGCAGGATCAGATCAAAAACCAGCATCAGGAAATGTTTCAAACTTTTTTTTAACAAAACTTAATCCTTGAGCTTTTTATTTTATATTCCATTTCAAAATCATTCCATTGGAAGGTAAGAAATAACAAAAACATATTCAATAAATATTGTCTTGTATTTTATTACAAGATATTGCAGTTTTAATGTTTTGTATTCTTTTGATTGTTTTAACAGAATTTGTGACTAACAGTGTGTGAATCATGCTATCAGCATACACTCATTAAAAGCTACATTTCAGGGATAACCAAGATACAATTAAACAGAAAATTCCAACATAAAATAATTAATATAAATATTATATTTACTGAGATTTTTGGTGGTTTGTTCAGTGTTCTGTATCGGTGGATTATTTAAATGCGTAACATATAGAATCTCAACATTCGAAGATTTGCTGCTAAATATTTGTGTGGACCAAAATGACTTCTTCACTTTGTTAAATTTGTCTCTTGATGTTATTTCCCACTGGACAGCTCTCAGCCTCTGGAGCTTGGTCAAGTTCAAGTTCTTGAATGTCAAATCTAGTGGTTTTGAATGATTCAAAATAGTGTGTTTGTTGTAATTTTTGTTTTTAACCTTGAGTTTTACACACCAGCATTGTGAGTTTCTTGCAGTGATGTAGTGTTGGGTTGAACTGAATATAGGAAAGAAATATGTACCACTTAAAATATATGTTTTAAAATATACTAGGTGTGCACAGTGTTCTCGACAGACAGATTTTGGATCGCAGTCCACAGATGTAGCAGGGTGTAGCCAGCATACTGCAAAGGGTGAGGTGTTATTTTTTTCTTCATCTTTCTTTTTGCTCCAAATAGTCTACATTTGTAATACTAGTTACACGGGTTTGAATACAAGTTCGTGGACTAATGTTGTATAGGGATCAGCATTAATATTAAGCATTTTTAATCCTAACTAAATCTTTTTTACATAAGGAAATGTTTCCAATTGATGGCCAAATCTGCCTAATTCTACTTACTTAACTAAGTAAATGAAGTAAGTGAAGTTAAAGTAAGTCACTTGGGTGCAGAATTACCTGAAAACTATAGGTGAAATAAGAGTTAACTCATGTCCTATTGAATTTTTGTTTAATAAAACTGACCACTTGAAACTAGGCTCTGATTACTCAATGTAATGAGGTACTGAAAAAGCCATCAAAAATTAGCACAAGATCATACCCGGATCAACTACTAATATTGAAAGTTAATGTTAATAAATATAGGAATGACTCATAGCTAGCAAAGCTGATGTCTATTTAACTTTTTAATTCATTTCCTTTAAAAATACTTTTTATTTCAGTTATCATTTTTTTTAAATCAGTTGTGTTTTCTGGCTGCTTCTAGCTTTTTGGTTAGAAACAAGGCACAACACCCTTTGTTAGACAGACTGATTGATTAGAAGAATTCATTTTCATCTATGATTGGTTAGATGCTTTAGTACATATGTATTGGTGAGCCAACCAGCACTTCTTCCTTAATTAGAGAGCCTGAGTGAAAGTAAGCACAGATGGGAGAAAGTTGTTTGTACTCATGGAATTTACTGATCAGGAAGGGAATGTAACATTCCCTCCCGGAAACTTGTCGAGTTAGCTAATGTTACCCCCAACAATCAATTAACTCTGAAATTGTAAAAATTGTGAAATTGTTTTTTCATTCATCTATTTTAATTTTTGGTGCAAGCCTTCTCACTTTCACTCTGCATGGCTACACTACTGTAAATGGACTGTATTTCTTCACGGATTCATTATACTTCAATCTTATTTAAATGTGTGATTGAAATGAAACCTTTTTCGATGGAAAGCCGACAATGTTAAATGTTTTCATCTCATGGATTGCATGCAGTGTTAGATGAAGAGATCACCAGCCACAATGCAAACAAAATGCAACAATATTAGTATAAAAAGCTAATTATTTAAGCTTTCTTTTGTCATTCACAGTGTAATGTGTTAAGTTTGGTTATAATTATTATTAAGATTTTGATAGACCATCAGACCAACAGTGATAGGGGTGGGCGAAATAAGAAAAGCATCAATATCCTGATAATTCTATAAATTTCTATAATAAATGTACACATACAGAAAATATACTTAAACTATAAATATATTTTTTTTATTTCTTAAAAAAAAATTATAGCTAGAAATTTGTATTCCTGTAAAGCTACTATGCGACCATTAAAGCAATTTTGAAATAAAATTTAATTGAAAATTAGCAACATTGTATCTAAAAACTTGTAATAAATAAGAAAATAAAAAGTAATGTAATTATATTTTAATCTCATGACCGAATTTCTTATAAACATTCGTACACCTAAAGTATAGTACAAAGCTATATTATCCTTTTGATATATTGTAACATTATATTTTAGAATGATTCATCATGATATTAATAATATATAATTATATTGCCCATCCCTACACAACAAACAGCAAACTAATTAATATACACAGCAAGATTTCATCATTTTTTTTTATTTTCCTGATAACTGGTTTGGATTTGGAGTTTGCTTGTTAGAGGTTTGTTTTCTTGTACTTAAAAAAAAAAAAAAAAGGTTTAAAAAAATTAAGAAAAATAAAGAAAATCTATTATTGTATAAGATAATACTATCGAGAATGTTATTTGTAAAATGAATGAAATCTATTCTCATGATTGACTTGTTTATTTTGCAACAATGTTTACATTTTTAAAACTCTAAATGAAACATGCAAAACTAGATCTATTTTTTGTCTGTGAATAAACTCACTTTGGAGCATTGGTGTTAATAAATCATGATCAAGCAACTTCTGTCTCGTGTTTTTATGAATGGTTGACATTTTATTATTATTATTATTTTGCAAGACATGGCAACCTGAAGACTTTTGTTAGTAAATATATACTGTACTGTGCGCAAACGTCTTAAGCACCATATCGTCTTTAGTAGAAATGTTGTTATAGCTGTTTAAAGAGTCTGCATTATTGTGGACATAACCATTCAATATTTCCAAACATAACTTAAAAATGAATTAATAAGTAACATTCCAGAAGAATATTCCATGTCACTTGAATTCTAAGCACACCTGCACCCAATGACCTGGGTGCTTAAATAGGACCCAGGTATGGAGAAACATTGCGAAGTATTTGCTCCCATGAGTGTTTTCAGACGTTACCAAGCCATGTTTATTTAAGTTAGATTTTCAGTCCGAGTTTTGATTGCCCTAGTGTACAGGTACATGTATTGCAGATCGACCGACCCATCGACTGCCCATGTTTGTTTTGGTAATTGGAGAAATAAATCTAGTCTTGTTTGCCTGCACTTGCGTCTAACTGTACATTAACCCTGACAAAAAGAAACTTCTATAAAGAGAACTACAGATTAATAAAATAAAGACAGTCAACAACAGCAGTTTTTACAGCAGTGTACAGTTAAACAACAGGTCTTACTGAGTGTGCTAGATAATATGCCAGCGATCTTCTCGTAACTTTGTCCTACTTACTGCTTTCTATGCGAATATTCTTCTGTGTATGAGTGTAGCATTTCTCACATATCCAGTAATGATGCTGGTGCGCTAGCTGTGTCAGTAGCTAACTGCTAATCACAGCAAAGACAAGATGGCTTCCATCATATCTCAGTTTGTAACCAGAGACTCTGTAAAAGAGCTGTAAATGTACACACAGTGAAAGATATGTGGGCAAATCTGTTGTTAGGTGGTTGAACAGCGGGCAATGCATCGTTTGGTTTGATCATGACATGAAGGTGGAGACTTTTAGACCTTTTAGCACAGCTGGACTTTTAAGCACAGCTGTCAGTGCACACCTGTCACCTGTCTGTCGACAGAGACAGCTGCCTTTTTTTCTCTGTGTGTGTGTGTCTGTGTTTGTGTGTGCATGCGCCAAAAAGCTGTTGAAATAGTTGATTTTGAATTTTGTGTTCGCTCAACTGGTTTTAAGTAGTTCAAATGAAAAATCTTCTCCTCTTAACTTAAATATAACTAATCAGCCAAGACGCATTTCTTTTCAGATGTTTGTTTTTTAAATCAAAGCTTATGTAACTAACAAGCAATGTAAGTTTTTCTCATGCTAACGTCCTCAGTAAAGTTATGCGCTAATTAGTGTGAAAATTGAGTTGCTTAATTGACATGGTACACATTAGAGTTAGCACTACCATTCTTGTTCCGTTAGCAGACTCACTGTCTCTTCACTACTTCCTCGTGTCACACACGTACAGTAGATAAAAACGGACTGCTAGCCTGATGCTTTGTCAAGTCCTAAAGTAGCATGGCATGTTTGGTTTCACTGCGCCCCAAAGCCATTCCTTCCAAAAATCTGAATCTAAAATGTAATTATACAGTATGTAGATTGTAATATTGTACCATGTGACTTTATATGTTATAGATGCATTCTGATTATACTGTACATTAATAAAAATCACAATAAATGTGTAATTGCTTAAAAATTACTTAAAAATGATGTTTTTGTAATATTTTCTCTGTTTTTTTTTCCGTTCTCTGTTTTTCCTCTGTAGAGGAATGTTTCTCTACATTTACATATTATCATATGGAAAATTTATTATGCAATATGAATTTTTCACTCATGAACTCGCCTTCAGAACAAATTTAATCAAAAGTCCCGGTTTGACTTGAACACCCATAGACATGAAAATCTTATCTGCTGAATGCATCTTTAAATAATTGATGTCACCATGGAGGTATATTACAATGGATACGTATTTCATAATGAGAATTATAACTGTTCACAATGCAGATTTGGAGTGAAGCAACTTTGTCGCTCACTAAAACTTATATAAATAGCTGATTTATTACATTTAGATCAAATGAACAGAGTACATGATGTGCAAAGCCATATTTATTAGTTTATTGGTTGTTTTATTATATTTATTATTTACAATAGTTCACATGTATCTAATATGGCCTAGTTTAAAATTTACCACATAGATTAAAATCCCCCCCCCCCCTCCTAACCCCCCCCCCCCCCCCCCCCCCCCCCCCAACACACACATGCGCGCTCTGCAAGGGGTTGTTGGCTCAGTGAAGCTGATTTGCACGGCTCACACCTGATTGGACACCGGCTAAGCCTACTGCACTCTGATTGGCCGAAACTGTGTTGTGTGAGGGGGTGGAAACTGATAAGAACAGATGCTCTCATCTCTTCACACAAGAAAAGAAAAATCCCTCTGATGAAGGAATGCAAAAAAGAAAAAGAAAAAACAAGCCTCATACATGACATACAAGAGTATGAACATTATGTATTTTTGGAAATCAGAATTTTGAATTGGATTTTTTTTTTTTTTACTAATATTTATTAGCATTTAGGACACTTTTAAGTTCCTTTTGTGTGGAAACCTATGATGAGAAAGAGTAAAAGAAAGAAAGAAAAAAAATGTTAAAAAAAAGAAAAAGTAAGTAAGAAAAATAATAAATGCAGAGTAATAACTGGTGTCCATCAGAAGTAAGGCAAAAAGAAAGATTATAATATACCATAACATTTTAGGGACATGGTTGAAAAGATTTTTTGGTTTTGTAGGGGAGCACATAAAACCTGATTGACCTAGATACAGTCCTAATAATACTCATATATAATATGTCTGGGTCATTTATTGCGGAACAAGCAGTTACACCTTAATAAAAATCTTACATATATATATATATATATATATATATATATATATATATATATATATATATATATATTCCCACCTATATAAGTCCCCCCTTCCTGCTGTAGGATTGGATCACATTTTCATGCTCTTTAAAAAAAAGAATCCAACCAATCATAGATGAGATAGAATTGTTGTAACAAGTTTAACACAGGAAGGATTTGTTATGTATATAAAATTACTTTTGCCCTGACCCAGATATAGTCAGTATGTTGTTGGGTGTATTTTTACTAGACTTTTATTCTTACATAAAAAAAAATACTTTTGGTACATTTCTTACATTTCTCATTTCAATTCAGGGTGCAAATAACTATGGGTAATGGAGTTGCCCGTATACATGTGGAGCCATTCTTATTCTTATAAGGATAAGAAAAAAAAGATATCCCCCCAAAAAAATCACAAAAATGATCTTTTTTGAAAACAAGAAGTAGAAGAAGAAGAAGAAGAACCTGTCAGAATGCAGAAATTCCATTGTTTCCATTGACCAACTTTATGTTTCCCTGGGTTATAAATTCTCTTGGTCATCCATCACCAACACAAAAGCGACAGATGGTGCTCGAAGCGTGAAGTAACACTCATCGCATCTGCTGTTATTTGTTTTATATCGTCTTTTTTTTTTAGCTCACATAAAGGATGCCAATAATTCTGGAACTAAACGGGTATTTATATATGTGTGTGTGTGTGTGTGCGTGTGGTGTTTCATCACTGAGGAGGTCAGAAAGCACACAGCTGCTGATAGCTTAAACCTCTGGATTATGGAGAGCGGCCGTCCAGCTGTTCACCACACGCTACACACACGCCAGCACTGTATTCATTATGTTAATCCCTTGTGTGTGTGTGTGTGTGTGTGTGTGTGTGTGAGAGAGAGAGAGAGATCTAGGGTATACATCATGAGGCTGGTCTGAATGGAGCCGTGCTGGCCAGCGGATCTCCACCTGTTCCTCTCAGCCGGGATTCACTGCCACCAGCTGTCAGGCGTTTTAGTGTTTAAACACATTATATTATGTTTCTGCAGTTTGTGTGTCTCCTGGGTTACTTCTGAAATTATGTGTAAACATATGAATTTGTGTATTTCTGTTTGTGTGTGTGTGTGTGTGTGTGAGAGGTCATGTTAACCCTTATTCCAGTTCTAGATTCAGAAATAAAAGAAAGATTTTAGGAATTCTGTAGCATTCCAGAACATTCCAGAGACTACCAAGAGCATGATAAACACATGACTTCTTAAGTTTAATTCATGAGCACATGACTACACTGTTGCTAAGCAACTGAGAAATATGGGGGCCAAATGTTTGCTAGCTAATGAGTGAGATAAAAATAACAAAAAAATAACTGTTTAGCTAGCAAGCCCACCGCTGCTTCTTTCCCTCTTATAAAAAATATCAACATTTTCCTCAGTTATTGATACATTACAAAATAAAAAGACTAAAACAACAACAACAAAAAAACTGTTATCCTTAGCATCAGTGGCTAACGAACATTTCCACAGGTCTTTGTTGTATAAACTAGCGTCAGTGCTGTATCTCTCACCTGACGATTTGCATTTCAGATGCCGTGAGTGCAACAGAATTGAACGGATTATGTAGAATCTGTTCAATTTCAAGCATACACCTGTCAGACACTGAGGAGGCTCAGATTATTGGGATGTGTTGGAATGTAGTGAGTATTTTTCCTTTTTCGTTTATTTCACTGTCCTGCACATTCTAAAATGGGTCAGGTGCCTCAAAGGAGAAAAATATATAGTTTAGAGCACAGTCAAATATTCTTTGTTAGACAACATTTTGCTTTGATTATGGCCATGGCATCGTTTCGATAACCTTATGCAATATCACAGCATTTATTTCCATCCAGAGTTGCATTAATTTCTTTCCAAGATCTTTAATTGATGATGGGAGGTTCAGATCCCAGCGTAAAGCCTTCTCCAGCACATCGCAAAGATTCTCAATGGCGTTAAGGTCCAGACTGTGCGGTGACCAATCCATGTGTGAAAATGATGTCATGCATCCTGAACCACTCTGACACAGTTTGAGCTCGATGAATCCTGGGATCGTCATCTTGTTATACGTCAGGGAAGAAAAAATCAATTGATGGAACAACCTGGTCATTCAATACATTCAGGTCGTCAGCTGACTTCATTTTTTGGCCACATCATGTTGCTGAGTGAAGACCTGAGCAACTGAAGCAACCCCAGATTATAACACTTCCTCCAGAGGCTTATATAATAGGCACTAGGCATTATGGGTGCATCATCCGGCTCTCTTCGTATCCTGATCCACATCCTGATCATCACTCTGGAACAGGGTAAATATGGAATCATCAGACCACATGACCTTTTTCAGTGCACCATAGTCCATTCTTTTTGTCCGATTAGCCTCAGTGATATGTGGTTTTCTTAAGGCTACACCGCTGTTTAGTCTCACTCCCTGGAGTTCTTTTGCACAGTAATTGTGGAAATGCTTTTACTTTCACTAATAAGCATAGCCATGGGCTGTTTTTTTTTTTTACAAAACGTTTTACAAAGATCATTTTCCGAAACATTTCTTCCTCAAAGGTGATGGCTCACCACTATTCTCCCATGTTTTAATAATAGGTTTTACTGTTCTTAACCCAATTTTAGTAACCTTACCTCTTAGTAGCCTTTCAGATGTTGTTTTCTTTGCTTGATGCAGAACATTTATTTGTCTTAGTTTCAACAAAGTAACCTCTTTATATGGCCACAGGATATGTCTTCGGATTCTGTTTGCATCAGTTAGGGATAACTAACTTATTGCCAGCTGAGCCATATTAATCACTGCACTAATTATCCAATGGAAGGCTCTTAATTATTTTCTTAGTTAAATCCGAGTGGTGACTATTTTTAACCAGGCGGTGTAGGGGCAGAGTGTAGAGCAGAGGTTCTCAACCCTGTTCCTGAAGAATCAGTGTACTCCTGGCTGTTTCAGAAATAGCCTCCAGATCCTGACAAGATCATGACAAGGATAAAGTGATTCATGAACAATGAGAGACTGTATAAGGAAGATGTGAATATGTACTGTAACTATGATACTATATAAAGCACAAAGAAAAATTCTTACCAACCTGTGTGTTTTCAAATATTATTCCTAAAGTCATTTCAGTTCCATTTTCTATAAGATTATCTGGTATCCACTGCCCCATCCACAATGCACATATAAAGGCAGAAATAATTTTGAGTTTGTTGTAAACAATCTTTGGGTTTATCTTCTTAAAACAAGAAAACTTGTTAAAGATTTTTGTCTCACCTCTTACTAACACACAACACAGAACTGAAAATTAAAACCCTTTTATGTATTTGTTAGGAGGGACCTTTCCTGGTCCCCCTGCAGTACTCTTATGCTCCACTAGGGCCCCTTAGACCCACACTGGGAAACACTGCTGTAGTGTTTTAGCTTGATATTGAAGAACAACACATCAGCAGCCTCTAGAGGTAAAACATCACCACACACACAATATGCACCTTTTATTATTGTGTATTTAATTTTACATATTATTGGTTTCCACTAGAAAGAATACATAAAATACACACTCATTCAGTATATACTCATTAAATTAGATAGATAGATAGATAGATAGATAGATAGATAGATAGATAGATAGATAGATAGATAGATCTTATACTTACCCTATACTTTAGCTACTTTAGATACTTTAATCATAAATGAAATTCCAGATATCCAGCAGCATAAGAGACAGTAACATTAACAAGATAGGTTGTAGATGTGATTATACACTGTATATCTCACATATCGTCAGTATACACAGGATAATGTATGGTCTGACAAAAGTTAATAAAGTTAATTAAAAGGGTAATAAGAGAGTTGTGTGGGTAACTTTTAACTTTTAATTAACAGTATTCTTAAAAAATCCAAACAACATGCAGCTTTCCATTCCAGTTAAACACATACTGTACATATTTAGTCATTGGTGCTTGGACCCCTAAATATAATAATGTTAATTAAGTAAGATGTGCTTTATCTTAAAAAAAAAAAAAAAAAGCAATTTCCCTCTGGGATTAATAAAGTTCTTTGAATCTTTGAATCTTGAATGTGCTGTTTACCGTAAAAAACAAACAAACAAACAAACAAACAAACATATATCCTGTAGCTATGATTCATGGACCCCTGAGGGCCTCTAAAGCTCACTGTGAGAAACTATGTTATAAGCCATTTTCATCTTTTAAAAAACATATTTTGCTGCAGCTTTGCATATTATCCAGTTATTCCCGCACTGCTCACTGCTGATTACCTGCATCAGGTGTGTTCAGTCAGTTAAAAGCTTTAAAAGCTTATTGTAGATGAGGGCGGTGTGGGGGAAGAAAAAGCGGATGGTATCTTCTAGCTTTTGATTTGATTGACTATAGCGGCAGCTGTACACACCTTATCCAGGTAATAAGCAGTGAGTAGTGCAGGGATAACTGCAATACATGCTTTCAAGGACCTGGGTTAGCCACCCCTGTACTGCACAATATCATAATATCGAGAGAATGGAGAGGATATGGAACATTATTATTTTTATCTATTGCATGAATGTTAAAGTAAATATGAGCTGTTCGATATTTGATGCACTTGTACTGTAAAATGTCTTTAAAAGACATTAAGAGACCTTAAGAAGATGGTTTTAGCCATTAATAATATTGTTCTCCAAATATTACAGAATTATAATTTTCATTTTCACCTTTTATGTTTTTTTTTTCTCAAATAAATCGAATAAAAGTACACAACCCTGTTTTATAAATCCTGCACCAGGAATAGTTTTTTTATTTTTTAATGTCCTTATTCAGACGTTTAGTAAAACTTCACTGATACATTTGGATTCAGTTGTCACAATTAGTCAACAGTAAGTGATATGCTCTGGACCTTTCCAAGAACAGCTGCTGCCATTATGAAATCCCATAAGAGAGACTGACTCACATCGGTGTCGGAGATACAGCCCTGTGTATTCTCAACATGTTTAACAAATGTGTGCGCTGTTACACTGTAGGCTAATTCGTCACAAGCTTATTAACCAAACCACCCAGAAGAGATATGTTCTCCTCGGGTCCTCGTTATGTGTTCTTGACTTGTTTATCAATTGCAAAGCAGAATGTTGAGAGTTATTGCTGTTTATAATCCCCTGCTACACTAATGCACTTTATCTCAGCCAGCAAAGGAGTTCTTGGGAGGTCATGTGAAGCAGACAGTCTGATGAGCTGAGAAAAGTTTCTCTCTTGATGGAACCAAACGCTAGTGAAATCCAGGGATAAATGCATTAGTGTTTCAGGGGATTATAAAGAGGATTAAAGTTAGGTATATTTTTGTGCTCTATCAATTTTTGAACCCTCATGAAAGCCTGGTGTTCGTAATCTCTACCAGAGGTGACCTGTAGCTGAAAACCTGTCCTTAGACAATTACATCATCGAGACCCTAAACCTTTAGTCTTGGTGAATATCTGTATCACTAAACACCTGGCGACTTGTTAAGCTTTGCCTTTTCGATGTAGGTTAAAAAGTCTTCTTTGTTGACTTTACGCTGGAGTCAGACTTAATGTGCAGGGAACAGGTGGAGAGCGAGGTTAACAGATCCTTCCAGAGGAAAACCAAACCACCATCTGTCTGTTAATTCCCACCAGGTGGCCCCTGTCTGCTTCCATTACAGGACGAAGCGTACAGCAGCAGTAGCAGCAGCGGGTGACGCTTTCCTGAGTCAGGGTCACATCTGAGAAACACAACTCGACTATACAGCCACAGTGTGTTTGTCCTCGACACTGATTTTCCAAGTCAGGCTCCAAACCTGCTCTGCTCTAATAGGTTCATGTAACAGGATCTGATTAGTGTCTCATCAAGTTTGAAGACTAATGTCTGGATCTGTGTTGGACTAAATCAGCTGTTCCACCACTCTAAGGCAATCTAGAAGATCAAGTCAATTTAATGAGTCAGTGCCTTGATTTTTATTTTATTACATAATTCAACGGCAATAAAAAAAAACACACTGAAATTTAGAAAACAACACAGTACCAATGGTTCACAAGCACCTTCTCTTGAATCTCAATTCAAAATTCAAGATTTAAAGAACTTTATTAATCCCAGAGGGAAATTGCTCAACATCATTAATCTGACATCAATTTCCTCTTAAATTAAATGAATGATTTAAATAATTTAGCGAAATAAGTACATAAATAAGTTCAGCCGTTATTCGTCACAGATACATTACAGCATAGTGAAATTCCTTGTTCTTCTTTGAAATTCTTTGTTCTTTGTTCTTGATCAAGGCCCTTAAACCTGTCTGCTTCAGGGGTGCTGTATAATGCAGTCTGACACCAGCTTTGCTATTAGGCTGATCTCATATTAGACGCATTATACGGCGTCCCTGAAGCAGATAGGTTTAAGGGCCTTGATCAAGGGCCCAACAGCAGCAACCTGGCGGGGCTGAGGCTCAAACCGTTGACCTTCCAATCAGTAACTTAGAGTCTTAACACACTGAGCCACCAATAAATCACAAGGGGGTTTAATCTTCATCCATCAAGAAACCTCTGTAGTCCAACTAGGGACTGTGGAGGCCAATGGTGACCTTTTTATTAATTCCCATGTTGTACAACTGTGGTAGGACGTCCAGTCAAGATTCTCACGCTCATTTACACACTACGGGAAATTTGGGGATGCCAGGTCGCCTAATCTGCATGTCGTTGAACTGTGGGAGGAGTAAGCGGAGGAAAGTAAGTCCCGAGGCGGGAATCGAACCCTACGCCAATGTGCTGCTACTCTGACACACATACCTGTTTTTTTTTAGCCAATTTTAGGTGAAGTAATATTTAACGTTTTGTGTCCTTCTGCAAGTTCACCACGTTCACCAAAATAAATCTATATTTATGGTGTTGAATAGTGAATTGATGTTTTTTTTTTCCATTTTTAAACACTTTAGTGTTTGTGTGTGAAACTTTGTGTGTGAAACTTCTTTTTTAAAGAAAAAAAAAACAGTCCCACATAAAACAACTGAGCTTCCTTCACCAGGTCTCTGAGAGTTGTCAGATCTTATTAGACGTCTTCTCCATCGGTATCAGCCTCCTCCTCTGCCTCAGCTCCTCCTTTTGCTCTAAGGACCCTCTTCAGATTCATCTGCGTTAAACCTGAGCACTCTGTGATCTCACTTATTCTCAGCCCTGTATCGTACTTTCACACATTGGAAGGAGCACGATCTTTACGATGCGTCAGGGTAATGGTAACAGAGCAGTCACAGACACTCCAGGGCATCCTGTAGGGGGCGCCAGAGAGATTAAAATAAGTTGTGGAACTATAGTTTGTTTCAAGTAAAAAAAAAAACAAAGTGCAAACATTTAACAGTATTTAAGCTACAATGTAAAAGAAGCAGTAGGTAATTTTAGCGACCTCTGCTGCCTGTGATGTGAAGTTACAGTTGCTAAAACTATAAATTGTTTTAAATTGTTAATGTATCTTTATTATGAAGATGGTCTTAGCCTCAGGTAGCACGGTGGCTTAGTGGTTAGCACTGTTGCATTGCACATCCTGGTTCCGGGTTCGATTCCCGTCCTGTGATCTGTGTGTGCATGGAGTTTGCATGTTCTCCCCGTGCTTGGTGGGTTTCCTCCGGGTGCCCCGGTTTCCTCCCACAGACATGCAGATTAGGCTGTCATTCCCAAATTGCCCGTAGTGTGTGTGTGTGTGCCCTGTGATGGATTGGCACCCCGTCAAGGTTGTACCCCGCCTTGTGCTCTAAGTTTTGGACTTTCTCTGATGACTTGTGACTATAGTCGCTCAATAGATTAGGACTGAAATTCCAACAAACAAATCAGGTTATTTCCCTGAGCCTCCAACAATGACAGTGGACTCCATATGAACTTGAACACATTTTTTATTACACTGAACTTTCAGCCTCTTAACACACAGTATATTAGGTATAATTTTACATATTTCCTCAAATCTTCCAAAACTTACTTCTATAATTTTAAATAAAAATTCAATTTATTATTATTATTGTTGTTGTTGTTGTTGTAAATAATAATAATAATAATAATAATAATAATAATAGTACACCCCTTTAGGTCATGCTCTGAGACAGGGAGAAGTTAAAGGTCAAGTTACCTACAACCTCAGCCCATTCCTGAAATATTATCGTTGCTTATTCTTGCTTAGACTTGCAGATCTATTTTTGTTATCTACCATTATACACATTTATCCAAAGTCTTTTCACAACACTAGTCCAGAAATTTAAGTACAAAAACAACAGACAGAAAGAACAATTGAGAGCGACTGATTTGAGGATGTCCCACCTGTCCAGCCATGTCACAGAGCTGAAACGTATTATCACAAAATATCTTCTTCTCTCCTTGAAAACTCCATGCACACAGACCAATGGCAGGAGTCGAACATGCAACCTGGAGGCGCAAGGCTGAAGTGCTACCCACCACGCCACTGTGCCACCATATGAGGTTTATGTATGGTTTTTTTTGTAAGTAGCTCTAAAAGTGTAATTTTAAAGCGTTACCATTAATCCATGTAGACTAATAAACACTTCTTATTAATGCAACAGACCAACAGGCTAAGCACTATGAATAAACATGAAAATGCAAATGGGAACCGCCCACATGTCTTCCTGTGATCTTAAATAGCCTTATATTTTATTCACACTACAAGCGACAAAATGACAGGTCAAGACTCATTCTCACCACCAGTCTGACACGGAGGCCTGATTCCAGCCACGATTAACATCTGAATTCTTTAAATCTATGCACATTTGGTATGACGCTTTGGTAAAACTGGCACGCTTGGTTCCTCACGCTGAAAAACATACAACAACAACAAAAAAAGCTTCTGATGTCGTAAGTAAACAACTAAATGAATCACATGTGACATCTCATTAAATAGGAATAGAGATATTAGGAAGAAAAATAAAAGAAGGAAATAAGAACATCTAAGAGTAAACATCTTTGGGAATGACTGATGAAGTTGGGTACCAAACCAAACTAATATGAACCCAAGCATGTTACATGTAGCTCTCCCTGACTTTACTGCTTATTATGCAAGCACACAGAAACACACCCAATCGTTCTCTTTTTTTTTTTTTTTTGGTATATTGGTTTGTCTACATGCCATCCAACAACCTGAAGATATACAGTAGCTATCGTTTCTATGGCAGTTACTTAAGGGGTCAGGTTGCCAGCTTGCCTGGTTGTCATTCACACACTATAGGCAATTTGAGAATGCCAATTTGCCTAATCTGCATGTCTCTGGACTGTGGGAGAAAACCAGAGTCCCCAGAGGAAACCCACCAAGCACAGGGAGAACATGCAAACTCCATGCACACAGACCTGAGGTGGGAATTGAATCGAACTGGGCAATAAGGGAAAGGCCAATCAAACTAGCAAACCTGGAGAAAACCAACAAAACACAGGGAAACATATAAACTCCACACACATAGACCTGATGCAAAATTCAAACCCCAACCCTACAGATGCACGCCAAAAAAACATTTCATCATATATAAAGCCACACTGGTGTAACAAAGCACGGATGTAACAAAGCACAAAATATTTTGTCAAAATTGTTTAGGTTATATTAGTGTGAATTATGTCAGATTTTTAAAAACGCTATTAACGTCCACCCCCCACAGTTTTGGCACAATAGATAAATCAATAGTTCTGCTTGTTTTTATGTAAGATTGCAGTTCAGTATCAGTAATATGCTCATTGAATGGCTCAGGTCCCGTGTTCGATTCAGGTCTGTGTGCATGGAGTTTGTATTTTCTCCCTGCGCTTGGTTGGTTTCCTCCGGGTATTCTGATTTCCTCCCACAGTTCAAAGACACGAAGATTAAGCTAATTGGCTTTACTAAATTGCCAGTAGTGTGTGAATGTTAACCAGAGGTCCTATCAGAGTCGTACAAATGGGAATAAATAGAATGGTAATCATCACTGGCCTCCATGGTCCCTAGGTGGACTACAGAGGCTCCTAGATGGATAGATTGAATATGTTCATTGAGATTTAATATAAAATATAGAAAATTAATGCTTTGATTTATGATTTTTGTAGTGAGTCAAACAGAAAGTAGTGGCAGCAAATTAGGCAAAAAAAGTGTTTAAGTTTTGTTTTACACAAAACATTTTTAATTACAAAGATTGTTGAAGATCATGAGAAATGACATATGTGAAAAAACAGCATTATCGTACTCCTCTACCAGTTTTAGTTTTACTTCAGTACATGACGACAGCTCATTATCAGGGTACAGGTATGCCCAGGCTAACCAACAGCTTCCCACACACAAAGTCTGCATCTTATGTCTCTTATGTCTAAACAAATCATTTGTGCATGTTTTTAGTTATGTTATGGTATTTCTCAGCTTCACCACAATGCTTACACTACAGAATCCCACATTGTTTTGTTGTATGTATCGCGGACGTTAAGCGACACATATATGTAATTCATTACCGCTAATGTGTTAACATTGTCACCATTCTCCAAAAACCCTTGAAGACATTTAAACCACTCACCGCAGCCACTGTATTGCACACGAAGTACTGTATCTTCGCTTCACTGATCATGTGACAGAAGGAAGAGATGGAATTGGCTCATCACAATGCGCCGGCTTTTGCTTCGAAAACCAGGTGGCTACGTGCCATGCAGTGCTCGAAACCTGGAAGCGTAAAGCTTCTAAAATAAGGGAATGTAGCAAAATTAAATTTGTGTTCAATTTGCAGCATTTACATTTTTCATGCTACATGCTAGTTTTTCTGTGGGATCGTTCAAGAGAGGCTGGCCTTTGGGCATGGGTGAGAACATGATCCTTTCATTAGTTTGCTGCTGTGTAGTTGGCGATCAATGTTGCTAATGTCACCCGTTAATGGCCATAATATTGTGGTTGATCCGTACGTATACCACTTCTCATCGTAACAAAGAAAAAAGGCCTAGGCCTTGAGTACATGCGACTACAGTGACAAGCAGCTCATGTCCTCATGTTCAACTGTGAATGTAGGGTAATAATCCCAAGCATCTAGGTTATAATAGATGTTTCCTAATGGGTTTTAATGTGTCTCCAGTGGTCTGTAATGATAGCTTAATGGGATGTGTCACTCCTAATTGTTTCTGGTGGCTTATTTCATGTTACTCTGCTGCTCATCATCACTCATAAAAGAAGGTCATGTTAGATTCCCTCATTGGCCATTAAGCCAAATTTCCATTGCATTGCGTGATGAAAAACATTAAAAACAAACAAAGAAAATTATATTTGTTGCAGAAATGATGGGAAAAATCACTATCATTAGCTTAGCTAACTAAGCTTTAACTGTGTAATGCTAATATGCTAGCATCAGCACTAATCCATTGCTATAAGTTGAAAAAAAACTTGTTTATGCTAGCCAGCTACAATCATGCCTTACAAGCTAACTCAGCTAGTCATGTTGTCACGGAGAAATTGTGACGTGATGATGTAGTCTTTTTGTTGTATATTTACAACAGTAGCTTTAATCAAGTGAAGGCGTTTTGTTTAACATAGCAAAGCCCACAGACGATTAGCTGTAGTGTCTAGTCTGAATCTAATGACTTAAGTTTTTTCTCATTTTGATAGTCATTTAAAAAATTTTTTGTATTGTTGTTTTTTTACTCGTGGGTACGCCAGCTAGTGTTCGAGAATGCATTAGCATGTGGCGAAAGACGCCTGTAGAGAACACAGCATCGCGATATCAATCTGCCGGAATGATCCGGAGCCTCCCACGCATCTCAGACAGACATGTGCGAAGGGAGTCAGACTCCATCCCGGATTAAATTATGAGGGGTCAAATGATAAACGGTGTCAGACGGAGTGGAGATGCGAGGGAGCCGCTGACAGCTGAGAGGCCCTGTTGCTCCGGGAGACCGGGACGTGACATGGACGCTCGTTGGCTTCAGTGTCACCCTGAAAAACAAGTCTGATGATGGGGTTTATTATTTAGGTGGGGCGGTATATGATAGTCAGTTACTTAGGTTACACAGGCTACATTTGGACATTTTGAGTGTATAAACTGTTTATTGTGGTTTTATTGAGAAATATTAATAAATATTAGTAGCACTTATAACAACAGTAGAAAAGATTGATTCAGGCTACATATCATTTTATGCTACTTAACGTTTTTTGCATGCAAAGACCAACCATCTTGGGAAATGTTTGTTGATTATGTACCAGGAGCATTATTTGATGGATCAGAATATGCTACCCCTGAATTCTCCAATTAGAATAAATTATTAAAACGTATTGTTATACCTAATCAATTCACACTATGGTAGCATTTTTTGATAAGGCAGTGTAATTTGGCAAAACACCAGAACAATACACAAATTTTAATTCAAATTTTATTCGTGATACGCACTGAAATGTTTTAAACAACCGCCCCTGACATAAAAATCACTAATATGACATGATGTCACTAATGTGACACTAGTAGGCTATTATATTTTTTCATTGTTAGTCTGGAATATTGTGAGTATTTTTAACAGTTGAACATCAAAGTTTTTTTTTTTTTTGTTTATGTTACTTAAACAGCAACATTGTAACTTTTGCAACATTGTATTTTTTTTACTTTTTTGTAGCTTCTTTCAACGATTTCTAAGAAAGCAAAATTTCATGATGCACGTGTCAGAGAAAACAACAGGAGCCGGACACGTGCAAGGCGACGCAGCCACACAAATACCACGCTACAGGAGACTTTAATATTCCCGTGTAAACATGCCTCATGTAGCGTATCGACTCAATCTCTGACAGATAAGGAATGAGAAAAGAAACAAACGCTTCTCCTGTTTTGTGTTCACACACATCCTTTGTTATCCCCCCATCTCTCTATCTCTCTCTCTCTCTCCCTGAGGGATGGTGTGATGGTGGTGAGTCTATAGTTATGGGCTGGTGCCATCTGCCGTTCTCCAGGCCCGTGCAGCCACCAGAAGGCCACAGCATGTGCTGATTTAAATGGAGAGCCCAACTTTCCCAGGACAGGGTTGACCCCGGCAGCCGTCGCTCTAACACACATGCGCGCACACGCCCGTGCGCGCACAAACACACACACACGCACACACACATGCACAAACACATGCACACACTAATGTATTAAAGAAGCATCCTAGTTCATAACTGTGTACTTAGTTTATGCACAATATAAATTTTATCCGATATTTATTCACAGTAATCCAAAACTGATTACCAACAAATAGATATCAGGCTGTGTGTGTGTGTGTGTGTGTGTGTGTGTGTGTGAGAG